>NC_074683.1:32325703-32593203 GCF_029448725.1 Salvelinus fontinalis
GGTGGGCTAGCAGGCGGCTAACAGCTAGCTGCTGGTTGATGAGGTGAGCCATGGCTAGCTGCTGTCGAACCAGCTGAGGGCTGAGCTGGGGGGAGAGAAGCCCACCTGGGCCGAGGAGAGGTTGGAGGGAGGTTGGAGGGCCGGGAGGGGGGACCTGGCCACGTAGAGGGGGGCTGTTGTGGTGCTGGCCATGGGGAGAGGGGGGGTGTTGTTGTTGAGATTGTTGTTGTTGTTGGGGGCGTTGGGAGGGGTTTTGGGGGTCCCCGGAGCCACCCTTGAGGAGAGCACCTCCACCCCCTCCGAGGTGGCTGAGCTGGGCCAGGCTGGCCAGGTGGGGAGGGGGACGCTGGCCCAGGACATAGAAGTCTGCCAGGCTGTCTCTCTCCACTGGGGAAGGGAAAGGAATGTGGGGGAGGGGGATGGGGAGATGAGTGTGGTGCTTGTCTAACACCACGGGACAAATCCTAACTTCAGTTAACCATAGAAACAGTACAAACAGTAGATTCGTCACCTTTGATTTCAGAATGTTCTCTTCCTGGCCACATCTTCTCCTGATAATCTCCTAGGAAACGAGAGAGAGATAGGGTGAGATGCAAAACACCTCACAACACACACATATACACATTCCTCTTCACCTATCTGCACTCAACTATGACTGACAGGACAGCCAGCCAACGGGTGATCACCCCTTTACTCTCTGGGTAATCTTGGTTGCGAAAGTTGTCACTGCCTGAATCTGTCCACGAGAGATTACTCTCTGGGTCCACATCTGGAGGCTAGCGAGCGATCAGCATGTGTTTCTCCCTGCCAGTCAGAGGCCAGAACTAATAGTGGAGTGGCTGTGTAACCCAGCACTGCATCAACTCACTCTGCCAGACAACCGCTGCCTCCCTCCACATCACTTTATTCTCCTCTGGTCTCTCTGTGTTTGGGGATAAGGCAGGGTAATAATAGAGCTATGGGGGATGGGAGTGTGTGTGTGCAATGGAGGACAAGCAGGCTGGAGAGGAGAGGAGAAATTGTCCCGTGCAGGCTGTGTAACAGACAGACAGACAGAGACAGACAGACAGACAGACAGACAGACAGACAGACAGACAGACAGACAGACAGACAGAAGTGGGGTGGGGACAGTGGTCTGTGGGGTACTGTGAAGCAGGCCTGTGTTGTACTGTAGCGCCCCCTGTGGTTACACTGATGAGTCTGTGTGAAGGGGATGTCAGTTAACAGGCAACACTGAAGAGTCTGTGTGAAGGGGATGTCAGTTAACAGGCAACACTAAAGAGTCTGTGTGAAGGGGATGTCAGTTAACAGGCAACACTGAAGAGTCTGTGTGAAGGGGATGTCAGTTAACAGGCAACACTGAAGAGTCTGTGTGAAGGGGATGTCAGTTAACAGGCAACACTGAAGAGTCTGTGTGAAGGGGATGTCAGTTAACAGGCAACACTGAAGAGTCTGTGTGAAGGGGATGTCAGTTAACAGGCAACACTGAAGAGTCTGTGTGAAGGGGATGTCAGTTAACAGGCAACACTGAAGAGTCTGTGTGAAGGGGATGTCAGTTAACAGGCAACACTGAAGAGTCTGTGTGAAGGGGGTGTCAGTTAACAGGCAACACTGAAGAGTCTGTGTGAAGGGGATGTCAGTTAACAGGCAACACTGAAGAGTCTGTGTGAAGGGGATGTCAGTTAACAGGCAACACTAAAGAGTCTGTGTGAAGGGGATGTCAGTTAACAGGCAACACTGAAGAGTCTGTGTGAAGGGGATGTCAGTTAACAAGCAACACTGAAGAGTCTGTGTGAAGGGGATGTCAGTTAACAGGCAACACTGAGAAGTCTGTGTGAAGGGGATGTCAGTTAACAGGCAACACTGAAGAGTCTGTGTGAAGGGGATGTCAGTTAACAGGCAACACTGAAGAGTCTGTGTGAAGGGGATGTCAGTTAACAGGCAACACTGAAGAGTCTGTGTGAAGGGGATGTCAGTTAACAGGCAACACTGAAGAGTCTGTGTGAAGGGGATGTCAGTTAACAGGCAACACTGAAGAGTCTGCGTGAAGGGGATGTCAGTTAACAGGCAACACTGAAGAGTCTGCGTGAAGGGGATGTCAGTTAACAGGCAACACTGAAGAGTCTGCGTGAAGGGGATGTCAGTTAACAGGCAACACTGAAGAGTCTGCGTGACAGACTTTCAGACACCAGCGAGGGGTCAGCCCAGGACAGAACTGGGAATGGCCATTGGCCGCTAAGAGGCTGTCACTCAAATGGCTTGCCCAAATAAAGTACATGATAATCATTGTCTGTTTTAGGTTAAGGAAGGATAGGAGACAGTTTGTAAAGTGGCTGTGAGAAGGGGGTTGATGGTGTACAAGAGAGAATGGTCCATGCCAGCTGGAGGTCCCAAGGGGTCACAACGCTCACCTTTGATTTTCTTATACTTCTTGTACCAGCGTCCAAACTCCTGGCATTTGGCAGTGGAGACATTGGCATAGTAGGAGCTGTTTACTATCGAGGAAATCATACTCTGGAGAGAGAGAGATAATTTATTATTTATATATATTATTATTTTGGAATTTACAAGGATTGAAGTCCTCTGCTTTTGGGCTAAAGAGCAGAAGCCCAGACTTCCTGAAAAAAATTGATGATGGTGATATTGTAGTACTACAGGAAACATGGTGCAGAGGTGATGTTTCCATTGGCTGTCCACTAGGTTATAGGGAGATAATCATACATCCACTAAATTAAAAGGAATCGGACAGGGCAGAGACTCAGGGGGAATGCTAATATGGTATAAATCTGAACTAATTCATTCAATCGAATTGATCAAAACAGGAGAATTCTTTATCTGGTTAAAAATCAACAAGGACAGATATCTTAACAGATAAAAACGTCTTCCTCTGTGCCACATACATTCCCCCCTCAGAGTCACCCTACTTCAACGAAGAGAGTTTCTCCATTCTAGAGGGGGAGATTAGTCACTTTCAGGCCCAAGGCAACATACTGGTCTGTGGAGACCTGAATGCTAGAACAGCAGAAGAACAAGACACTATTAACAGTCATGGGGATAAACACCTACCAGGAAGCAACAACCTTTCCCTCCCCACATACCCCCACAGAAACAAAGTGAAAAACAAAAACGGAGTACAGCTCCTGAAGCTCTGTCGAACACTGGGTCTGTACATAGTCAATGGTAGGCTGAGAGGGGACTCTTTTGGTAGGTACACCTAAAGCTCATCCCTTGGCAGCAGCACTGTAGACTACTTCCTCACCGACCTAAACCCAGAGTCTCTCAGAGCCTTCACAGTCAGCCCACTAACACCTCTCTCAGACCACAGTAAAATCACAGTGTATCTGAGAAGAGCAGAACCCAACCATGAAGCATCACGGCCCAATAAATTACATGGTACTAAACAGGCCTATAGATGGAGTGCAAACAGTACAGACATCTACTAAAAAGCAATTAGTAGCCAAAAAATACAATCTCTCCTGGACAACTTTTTAGCCTTAACATTCTCCTTCAGCAATGAAGGTGTAAATTTGGCCGTTTGGAACATAAACTTTACATTTGACAAATTAGCCTCCTTGGCTAATTTAAAGAAGCATAAGAGCAAACGAAAAATAACAGATCATGAAAAATGGTTTGATAATGATTGCAAAAATCTAAGAAAGTCATTGAGAAATATATCTAATCAAAAAGACAGAGAACCAGACAACAAAAATATACGCCTTCAATATGGGGAAACACTGAAGCAATACAAACACACCCTAAGAACAAAAAAGGAACAGCACATTAGAAATCAGCTGGATGGAATTGAGGAATCCATAGAATCAAACCACTTCTGGGACAATTGGAATAAATTAAACAAACCTCATCATGAGGAATTCAAATTGGCTATACTCAAACTCTTCAACATTATCCTCACTGCAGGTATTTTCTCCGATATTTGGAACCAGGGATTGATCACACCAATCTATAAAAATGGAGACAAATTTGACCCAAATAATTACAGAGGAATTTGCGTTAACAGCAACTTGGGGAAAATTCTATGCAGTATTATAAATAGCAGACTACATCATTTCCTTGACGAACACAACGTCCTGAGCAGAAGCCAGATTGGATTTCAAAAAAAAATATCGTACAACAGACCACATTTACACCCTCCACACTCTAATTGATAAACAAGTTAACCAAAACAAAGGCAAAATCTATTCGTGTTTTGTAGATTTCAAGAAAGCATTTGATTCAATTTGGCACGAAGGTCTTTTTTATAAACTAATAGAAAGTGGTATTGGAGGGAGAACATATGATTTTATTAAATCAATGTACACTAAAAACAAATGTGCGGTTAAAATTGGCAACAAGCAAACAGACTTCTTCTCTCAGGGACGGGGAGTTAAACAGGGCTGCCCAATAAGTCCAACACTATTTAACATCTACATTAATGAATTGGCAAAAACATTAGAAGAATCGGCAGCACCTGGTATCACCCTACACAACACTGAAATCAAGTGTCTGCTGTACGCAGATGACCCGGTGCTGCTGTCTCCCACTAAAGAGGGGTTACAGCAGCACCTAGATCGTCTTCACAGGTTCTGTCAGACCTGGGCTCTGACCGTTAACCTAAACAAACCAAATATAATGATATTCCAAAAAAGGTCCGGAAATAAGGATGACAAATATAAATTCTATTTGGACACACTTCTATTAGAACACACCAAAAACTACAAATATCTAGGACTAAATATCAGCAACACAGGTAGCTTTCACATTTACATTTACATTTACATTTAAGTCATTTAGCAGACGCTCTTATCCAGAGCGACTTACAAGTACATACATTCATACTTTTTTGTACTGGCCCCCCGTGGGAATCGAACCCACAACCCTGGCGTTGCAAGTGCCATGCTCTACCAACTGAGCCACACGGGACCGTGTACCCGTGTCTACCAACTGAGCCACACGGGACATGGCTGTGAATGAGCTGAGAGACAAAGCAAGAAGAGCATTCTATGCCATTTAAAAGGAACATCAAAATCGAAATTCCAATTAGAATCTGGCAAAAAAAATCCAATCAGTTATAGAACCAATTGCTCTATATGGCAGTGAAGTATGCGGTCCAATCTCTAAAAATGAATTTACCAAATGGGACAAACATCCAATCAAAATACTGCATGCAGAGTTTTGCAAGACTGTATTGCAAGTGCAAAGAAAAACTCCAAATAACGCATGTAGGGCAGAATTGGGCCAATACCCCCTCCTCATTCAAATAGAAAAAAGAGCCATCAAATTTTACAACCATCTAAAAACAAGTGACCCCAAAACATTCCAACACACAGCTCTACAATGTCAAGAGATGAAACAAGAGAAGAGTCCCCTCAGCCAGCTGGTTCTGAGGCTCAGTTCACCAACCCAAACCAACCCCATAGAGCCTCGGGACAGCACTCAGAAAATCTGGCCCTACCAAATCATCACAAAACAAAAATAAAAATATATCACCTATTGGAAAGACACCACAAAAAATCTAAGTGAACTTCAATGCTATTTGGCTCTAAACAGACAGTACATGGTGGCAGACTATCTGACCACTGCGACTGATAGAAAACTGAGGAAAACCTTGACTAGGTACAGACTCAGTGAGCAGTCTGGCTATAGAGACTGGTCGTCACGGACAAACCTGGCTGCCCAGAGAGGACAGGCTGTGCTCACTCTGCTCGAGGGGAGAGGTAGAGACAGAGCTGCATTTCCTATTACACTGTGACAAATACTCAGACCTAAGAGAATATTTATTTCCCAAAATTATAATTCAATACAAAGAATTTGAAACTATAAAAGATGAAGAAAAAAACAAATATTTATTGGGTGAAAAGCCAAAATGTGCATTTTGGCAGCCAAATATGTGTCCTCCTGCCACAACCTGAGGGACAGCCAGTGAAAAGCCAAAATGTGTCCTCCTGCCACAACCTGAGGGACAGCCAGTGAAAAGCCAAAATGTGTCCTCCTGCCACAACCTGAGGGACAGCCAGTGAAAAGTGCAAAGTAATGTCGATAATATTTCCCATCTTGTTTTGTTTTGTCTTTCATACCATGTCATGTGTCTTCTCAGTCATGTTGACACTGGTCTACTACCATTGCTTTAATGTATTGTTGTTCTGATTAATATTGTTGTTGTAGTTGTTGTTAATGGTAATCCCATGTCCACTACTACTATTATTATTGCTGTTGGTCCCAACATTTATTTATATATAAATATATATATTTTTTTTTCGATATGTATACTTTGACAATGTAAGTAATAATGAACATGCCATGTCAATAAAGTCATTTGAATTGAATTGAATTGAGAGAGAGAGGAATGGAGAGGGAGAGAGAGAGGGAAAGGGATAGAGAGGGAGAGGGAGGGGGAGAGAGGGAGAGGGATAGAGAGGGAGAGAGGGGGAGAAAGAGAGAGGGAGAGGGATAGAGAGGGATAGAGAGGGAGAGAGAGAGTGAGAGAGAGGGAGAGGGGATTGACTGGAGACAAATTTGCATGGTCTCTCACACACACACGATCATTGAAGAAGACATATATCACCAGAGGAAGCCCCCCATGGAATTAAAGCCCCTCAGCAGCCACATATGGCAGAGATCAACACCCTCTCATCCAGACAGCACCACACACTGATGAGGAATAGGCTTAGCCAGACATAAGGGCCCTGTTACCCTGCATTGCCTTAAACCCAGGCCTATCTTCCACCCCAGGAATGAGACTGTCCCAGTGGCCTCGGGCTAACTTTCCCTTGTTTCACACATGCATTATTTAACCCAGGGCTAATGCTTTGTTTTGGGCAGTATGTAGTAGTCCGTGCAAAAAGGTTGATGCTGAACCTGCTTAGGAACAGAGGCTGTTAAGCCCTCCACCCACCAATTGTGAGAGAATTTAGCAAATCAGTATAGTAATGGACTGTTGTGGAGGTTTGATAGGGCTGAAGTATTACCTGTGACAGAGGGCACTCCTTAGCCAGTGTGCTTTGGTTCATCTCCTTGAGAAGCTCCTTAAGAGCGTTCCTCACCGTGGCGTGGTTCCACTGCTCTGACGGAAGATCCTCCAGCTTGGCAAAGCTACAGAACGTTAAACGAAGTCAGTCACATACTTCCTGTCCTGGGGCTGGTTGCACCTAGCCTGGGTAAACTAGACTGAACACTCCATTCAGTCTGGTTTAACCAGGCTAGGTTGCACCAGCTTTGTGTAAGTTCCTCACTACATCATACTGAATTCTTTAGGTCATAATTCTTGTCAATAACTAGGGAATTGGAATGCACATTCATACACTATATATACAAAAGTATGTGGACACCCCTTCAAATTAGTGGATTACGCTATTTCAGCCACACCGTTGTTGACTGGTGTATAAAATCGAGCCCACAGCCTTCCAATCTCCATAGACAAACATTGGCAGTAGAATGGCCTTAGTGAAGAGCTCAGTGAATTTCAACATGGCACCGTCATAGGATGCCACCTTTCCAACAAGTCAGTTTGTCAAATTTCTGCCCTGCTAGAGCTGCCCCCGTCAACTGTAAGTGCTGTTATTGTGAAGTGTAAACGTCTAGGAACAACAACGGCTCAGCCGCGAAGTGGTAGGCCACACAAGCTCACAGAACGGGACCGCCAAGTGCTGAAGCACATAAAACTCATTACCGAGTTCAACACTCACTACCGATTTCCAATCTGCCTCTGGAAGCAACGTCAGCACAAGAACTGTTTGTCGGGAGCTTCATAAAACGGGTTTAAATGGCTGAGCAGCCGCACACAAGTGTAAGATCACCATGTGCAATGCCAACCGTCGGCTGGAGGGGTGTAAAGCTCGGCGCCATTGGAAACGCGTTCTTTGGAGTAATGAATCACGTTTCATCATCTGGCAGTCCGATGGACGAATCTGGGTTTGGCGGATGCCAGGAGAACACTACCTGCCCGAATGCTTGGTGCCAACTGTAATGTTTGGTGGAGGAGGAATAATGGTCTGGGGCTGTTTTTCATGGTTCGGGCCCCTTAGTTCCAGTGAAGGGACATCTTAACGCTACGATGCTACAACGATAATGTTTACATATCTGGCATTACCCGTCTTATATGTATATACTGTATTCTATACTATTCTATAGTATCTTAGTCACTTAATGTTTACATATCTTGCATTAGTCATCTCATATGTATATACTGTATTCTATACTATTCTACCGTATCTTAGTCACTTAATGTTTACATATCTTGCATTACTCATCTCATATGTATATACTGTTTTCTATACTATTCTACAGTATCTTAGTCCACTCCACTCTGAAATCGCTCATCCATATGTATATAGTCTTAATTCATTCCTACTTAGATTTGTGTGTATTGGGTATATGTTGTGTAATTTGTTATATTTACTTGTTAGATATTACTGCACTGTCGGAGCTAGAAGCACAAGCATTTTGCTACACCCACACTAACATCTGCTAATCACGTGTATGTGACCAATAACATTTGTTTTGATTTAATTATGTGCTTTCAACTTTGTGGCAACAGTCTGGGGAAGGCCCTTTTCTGTTTCAGCATGACAATGCCCCCGTGCACAAAACGAGGTCCATACAGAAAGGGTTTGTCGAGATCGGTGTGGAAGAACTTGACTGGCCCGCGCAGAGCCCTGACCTCAACTCCATCGAACACCTTTGCGATGAATTGTAACGCAGACTGCGAGCCAGGCCTAATCACCCAACATCAGTGCCTGACCTTACTAATTCTCTTATGGCTGAATGGAAGCAAGTCCCCGCAGCAATGTTCCAACATCTAGTGGAAAGCCTTCCCATAAGAGTGGAGGCTGTTATAGCAACAAAGGGGGGTCCAACTCCATATTAATGCCCATGATTTTGGAATGAAATGTTCGACAAGCAGACATCCACACACATTTGGTCATGTAGTGTATCACATCCAGAGACTGTATTATTCCACAAACCACACATGTATTTGCCTCAACTCCTATCAGTCACTGAGGGCAATACCGGTTGTCAGGTGAAACCATCACCATGGAGACAGATGTAAACAAAGCTGGATGGTATGCAACAACACAATACCGACCACAATCCACTCATCTGTAGTCTATCTATCTCCATTTATCAGGAACATCTTCACTCACTCTTTGGGAAACTGCAAGTTACTGCAATGAAAGCCCTCTGCAAGTTACTGCAATGAAAGCCCTCTGCAAGTTACTGGCATGAAATCCATCTGCAAGTTACTGGTATGAAATCCATCTGCAAGTTACTGCAATGAAAGCCCTCTGCAAGTTACTGCAATGAAAGCCCTCTGCAAGTTACTGGTATGAAATCCATCTGCAAGTTACTGGTATGAAATCCATCTGCAAGTTACTGGCATGAAATCCATCTGCAAGTTACTGGTATGAAATCCATCTGCAAGTTACTGGTATGAAATCCATCTGCAAGTTACTGGTATGAAATCCATCTGCAAGTTACTGGCATGAAATCCATCTGCAAGTTACTGGTATGAAATCCATCTGCAAGTTACTGGTATGAAATCCATCTGCAAGTTACTGGTATGAAATCCATCTGCAAGTTACTGGTATGAAATCCATCTGCAAGTTACTGGTATGAAATCCATCTGCAAGTTACTGGTATGAAATCCATCTGCAAGTTACTGGCATGAAATCCATCTGCAAGTTACTGGCATGAAATCCCTTTGAGAGAGAAAGGCAGATAATAAATAAATCTCTGGTGCTGGGATCTGGGCTAGCTGTCTCCTTGGATCACTCACAATTTTAACTATGGTAAACTGTTGAACTATGAGAATATATTGTGAAAGTGTAGAATATGCCAAGATGAGATCAGTCCCCCAAAGGAACTAAATTCCGATTCAGTAACTCCAACTAATTCCAACTTTATTCCAACAATTGGAATGTGAAATCCATCTATTTCTAAACAGTGAAAAAGCCTTTCAATAAATTGTCACTGTGCTGTGTAGCTAAAGCTGTATCTGCAAATCACATTTTCCTCCTCACCCTTACAGTAACACACACGCAAAACACACACACACCTCTGTAGCTGTATGTGGAGAGTGACCATGTGATAGACGTCCAGCAGCATGTCAGCCACTGTGGCTTGAGGAGCGTCTGTTAGGAAGTGGATGGGCAGAGGGTTCCAATGACCCACCTTGATGATGCCTGAGAGAGAGAGAGAGAGAGAGAGAAAGAGAGAGAGAGAGAGAGAGAGAGAGAGAGAGAGAGAGAGAGAGAGAGAGAGAGAGAGATGATTAGTGAGATACAAATGTATGCTCCCACCCTCCCTTGCTCACACACACAGGCAATATAGAGAGGTAAACTTCACACACACAGGTAATATGAGGAGGTAAACTTCACACACAGGCAATATGAGGAGGTAAACTTCACACACAGGTAATATGAGGAGGTAAACTTCACACACACAGGTAATATGAGGAGGTAAACTTCACACACACAGGTAATATGAAGAGGTAAACTTCACACACACAGGTAATATGAGGAGGTAAACTTCACACACACAGGTAATATGAAGAGGTAAACTTCACACACACAGGTAATATGAGGAGGTAAACTTCACACACACAGGTAATATGGAGAGGTAAACTTCACACACACAGGTAATATGAGGAGGTAAACTTCACACACACAGGTAATATGAGGAGGTAAACTTCACACACACAGGTAATATGGAGAGGTAAACTTCACACACACAGGTAATATGAGAAGGTAAACTTCACACACAGGTAATATGAGGAGGTAAACTTCACACACACAGGTAATATGGAGAGGTAAACTTCACACACACAGGCAATATGAGAAGGTAAACTTCACACACAGGTAATATGAGAAGGTAAACTTCACACACACAGGTAATATGGAGAGGTAAACTTCACACACACAGGCAATATGAGGAGGTAAACTTCACACACAGGTAATATGGAGAGGTAAACTTCACACACACAGGTTTTATGAGGAGGTAAACTTCACACACACAGGCAATATGAGGAGGTAAACTTCACACACACAGGTAATATGGAGAGGTGAACTTCACACACAGGTAATATGAGGAGGTAAAATTCACACACACAGGTAATATAGAGAGGTAAACTTCACTTGATCTCTTGATCTCCTCAGCACACAACATCATTATATTGTTCCAAAATATCAACACCACAGTAGTTAACGGTAACCCCGTGTGTGTGTGTGTGTGTCCCAGGAACATTGGAACGAATGACAGATTTGAACTGTTACGGCTGTCCTCGCTGACAGAAGGTGGGGACCAAAACGCAGAGTGGTTAGTGTTCATTCTTTTAATGAAAATCAACAAAACACTTCAAAATACAAAAACAACCAACGTGACAAAACCGAAATCGTCCTGTGTGGCAACAAAACCTCCACAGGAACAAACACCCACAAAACACAAGTGAAACCCTGGCTGCCTAAGTATGATTCTCAATCAGGGACAACGATTGACAGCTGTCTCTGATTGAGAATCATACCAGGCCGAACACAAAATCCCAACATAGAAAATCAACCATAGACAACCCACCCAACTCACGCCCTGACCAACTAAAATAAATACAAAACAAAGGAAAACAGGTCAGGAACGTGACATGTACCTTGTCAGCTCGGGGATGCGAACTTGCAACCTTTCGGTTACTAGTCCAATGCTCTAACCACTAGGCTACACTGCCGCCCCAGTTAAGGGTTAAGGTTGTGATAGGGTTCAGTCCCGATGGTTAAGTTAAGGGTTAAGGTTTGTGATAGGGTTCAGTCCCGATGGTTAAGTTAAGGGTTAAGGTTTGTGATAGGGTTCAGTCCCGATGGTTAAGTTAAGGGTTAAGGTTGTGATAGGGTTCAGTCCCGATGGTTAAGTTAAGGGTTAAGGTTTGTGATAGGGTTCAGTCCCGATGGTTAAGTTAAGGGTTAAGGTTTGTGATAGGGTTCAGTCCCGATGGTTAAGTTAAGGGTTAAGGTTTGTGATAGGGTTCAGTCCCGATGGTTAAGTTAAGGGTTAACGTTTGTGATAGGGTTCAGTCCCGATGGTTAAGTTAAGGGTTAAGGTTTGTGATAGGGTTCAGTCCCGATGGTTAAGTTAAGGGTTAACGTTTGTGATAGGGTTCAGTCCCGATGGTTAAGTTAAGGGTTAAGGTTTGTGATAGGGTTCAGTCCCGATGGTTAAGTTAAGGGTTAAGGTTTGTGATAGGGTTCAGTCCCGATGGTTAAGTTAAGGGTTAAGGTTTGTGATAGGGTAAAAAAATGTCAACCTTGGGATTGAACACTCAACCTTTGGATCCGGAGTCATGCGATTACTGATGGTAATAACGCTCACTGTTGCCCCTAGTGGACGGTTTTTAAGGAATTTCCCGATGTCTTCATGACATGTACAGAAATCCAATTTTCAAAGTCAATCTGTGCTAACAAAGTGCCAGTTGGCACATGACTCCCTATCTGTCTGTCTGTCTGAGTGTGTGAACGTGTGTGTTTGCTGTCTGTGTTTGTGTTTACGTGCTCATGGATATCTGTCAAGGTGTGTGTGCGTGTGTGTGTGTGTGTGTGTGTGTGTGTGTGTGTGTGTGTGTGTGCGTGTGTGTGTGTGAAGGTCTTTCTCTCCCAGTCCCAGTGTAACAGTTCATTCAGCAAGGCTGTAAAGCAGACAGAGGAACAACAGATAAAACCTTATCTAATAGAATCTTATCAGCTATGGAAGAGACACCCAACCAGCTAGCCCTATCCCCCCCACCCTACACACACACACACACACACACACACACACACACACACACACACACACACACACACACACACACACACACACACACACACACACACACACACACACACACACACACACACACACACCTGGTCTGCCACTAGTCTTTTATAGCAGGGGAGAAGAGCAGAAGATGGCAATGCAGCAGACAGACAAGACAGTGTGTAAGGGGGTAA
The DNA here is from genome assembly GCF_029448725.1 of Salvelinus fontinalis. Classification (NCBI taxonomy): domain Eukaryota; kingdom Metazoa; phylum Chordata; class Actinopteri; order Salmoniformes; family Salmonidae; genus Salvelinus; species Salvelinus fontinalis. The sequence continues at coordinate 32,338,669 of NC_074683.1, forward strand.
CTCGTCAACCCACTCACTAATACCTGCAATAAAACAGGTCAATGATTGTTTGATCAACTAAAATTGAAGGCCGTAAAAGAGGCGCCCGTTGTGTGAGGGATGGGTGGGATGGGTTGGGCTAACAGGGTGATAAGAGGTCACTTTTCTATAGAATAGATTTGTCAGCGTTGGGAGAGATCCCCTAACCCCTGCCGCCACAAATCCAGTGGTGCAGGTTTTTGTCACAGCCTGCACAACAACAAAAAATTACCTGCCGTATAATTGACCACTATATTGCCTGAGAGACGAAGATTGTCTAGTGTTGCTCGTGGCTGTCATCATTCACCCGGGAAAAAATATTAAATATACACATCCAACTGCAGGACAGAAGAACGTATCAAAGAAAACAGAAATGTCCTTAACTCTGTTATGCTCCAATGGTGATTTAATCACACACACAAAAAAAGACAATGTTCCCATCCGAGTTGGATCTTGGTCAGATCATTATTCCCCCGACAGTAACAGGCTGACTATACCATTCGCGTCACGTGCGCGAGCGTTGCAAAATAAATTTAGAAATCTATGTTATTCAATGAATCTATGTTAGACTCCATTCCAGACATTATTATGAGTCGTTCTCCCCTCCGCAGCCTCCACTGAGATACATTATGTCTGATGGTTTGTCCTTCACCACTTTAACACCACATTATACACTGTCCTTCTCTGTAGTTTCTGGCTGTTCTTTCATTTTGGATCAAAGGCTGTGTCCATCGACAACCTCAATCTACAAACAGAGATAATGACTGTTGAAGAAGGAGATGGAGAATATCTGTGTAAGATGTTAGGTACAAATAGCAAGAACACACACACACACACACACACACACACACACACACACACACACACACACACACACACACACACACACACACACACACACACACACACACACACACACACACACACACACACACACACACACAGGGCCTTCCTGAGACTCTGGCTGACTGGAGCTGTGAAAAGTAAACAATGCTAATCACATTACTATCCTCTAAATGAGATCCAGACAGGGCCTGGACAGATCCCCTCTCTCTCTCTCTCTCTCCCTTCTCCCATCCCCCTCTTCTCTCTCTCTCCCTCTGTCTTTCTCTTACTGACTGTAGGAGCTCTACATAGATCTAACAGGGATGCTGTCTCACACACACACCGACACAAACACGGAGCCAAGTTTTACATACGTGTACACACACAGCAAAATGTAATAGTCAAACAGCTCCAGTGTCATGCAAAACACATTTACTTCCTATTCTTTCAACAATAGGTGTTAGACTGAGTTGTGCCCTGCACCGAAGATGGGTTAAATGACCCAATCTTTCCGTCCCAGCAAGAGGCAAGGAACTCTAGCGTTTCCTCTTCTACTAGCAATGTATCTGTGGACAGATACAGTAGATTCCCAAAATACTGAATTAGAGAGGAAAAGCTATGGAGACAGATGAAGACAATTTGTGTATAACTGCCCTCTCTCCTCCCTTCACCCTCCTCCACCCTCTCTCCTTCTCAGTTCATTTTCTCTCTCCTCTCTCTGTGCTTTCTGTTTACATAGCTCGGTTAGCTTTCATTTGGAAGAGCTGGTCTGTTTTCCTCATTGTGTGTCTCATTGTGCAGTGGAGGGTAAAGGCTGGCTGGCTAGGGGGCCTATGGACAGAGGAAGGTATTTGCTGGCTGGCTGGAGGGCCTAGGGACAGGGGAGGGGAGGGCTGGCTGGCTAGGGGGCCTGGGGACAGCGGAGGGTGTAGGCTGGCTGGCTAAGGTGCCTGGGGACAGTGGAGGAGATAGGCTGGTTGGCTAGGGGGCCTAGGGACAGTGGAGGGTATAGGCTGACCCTAGGTGGCCTACGTACAGTAGGGGGTATAGGCTCACTGGCTAGGGGACCTAGGGGCAGTGGAGGGTATAGGCTGGTTGGCTAGGGGGCCTAGGGGCAGTGGAGGGTATGGGCTGGTTGGCTAGGGGGCCTAGGGGCAGTGGAGGGTATAGGCTGGTTGGCTAGAGGGCCTAGGGGCAGTGGGGAGTATAGGTTGGTTGGCTAGGGGACCTGTGGACAGCCGAGGGTATAGGCTAGGGGGCCTGGGGGCAGTGGAGGGTATAGGCTGGTTGGCTAGGGGACCTAGGGGCAGTGGAGGGTATAGGCTGGTTGGTTAGGGGACCTGTGGACAGCGGAGGGTATAGGCTAGGGGGCCTGTGGACAGCCGAGGGTATAGGCTAGGGGGCCTGGGGGCAGTGGGGGGTATAGGCTGGTTGGCTAGGGGACCTAGGGGCAGTGGAGGGTATAGGCTGGTTGGCTAGGGGACCTGTGGACAGCGGAGGGTATAGGCTAGGGGGCCTGTGGACAGCGGAGGGTATAGGTTGGTTGGCTAGGGGACCTGTGGACAGCGGAGGGTATAGGCTAGGGGGCCTAGGGGCAGTGGAGGGTATAGGCTGGTTGCCTAGGGGACCTAGGGGCAGTGGAGGGTATAGGCTGGTTGGCTAGGGGGCCTAGGGGCAGTGGAGGGTATGGGCTGGTTGGCTAGGGGGCCTAGGGGCAGTGGGGAGTATAGGTTGGTTGGCTAGGGGACCTGTGGACAGCCGAGGGTATAGGCTAGGGGGCCTGGGGGCAGTGGAGGGTATAGGCTGGTTGGCTAGGGGACCTAGGGGCAGTGGAGGGTATGGGCTGGTTGGATAGGGGGCCTAGGGGCAGTGGGGAGTATAGGTTGGTTGGCTAGGGGACCTGTGGACAGCCGAGGGTATAGGCTAGGGGGCCTAGGGACAGTGGAGGGTATAGGCTATGGGGCCTGGGGGCAGTGGAGGGTACAGGCTAGGGGGCCTAGGGGCAGTGGAGGGTATAGGCTGGCAGGTTAAGGGGCCTAGGGGCAGTGGAGGGTATAGGCTAGGGGGCCTAGGGGCAGTGGAGGGTATAGGCTGGCAGGTTAAGGGGCCTAGGGACAGTGGAGGGTATAGGCTAGGGGGCCTAGGGACAGTGGAGGGTATAGGCTAGGGGGCCTAGGGGCAGTGGAGGGTATAGGCTGGCAGGTTAAGGGGCCTAGGGACAGTGGAGGGTATAGGCTAGGGTCCTAGGGACCGTGGAGGGTAAAGGCTAGGGGGCCTAGGGACAGTGGAGGGTATAGGCTAGGGGGCCTAGGGACAGTGGAGGGTATAGGCTAGGGGAGGGGAGGGCTGGCTGGCTAGGGGGCCTGGGGACAGCGGAGGGTGTAGGCTGGCTGGCTAAGGTGCCTGGGGACAGTGGAGGAGATAGGCTGGTTGGCTAGGGGGCCTAGGGACAGTGGAGGGTATAGGCTGACCCTAGGTGGCCTACGTACAGTAGGGGAGAGGGAGAGTGGAGGGTATAGGCTAGGGGGCCTAGTGACAGTGGAGGGTATAGGCTAGGGGGCCTAGTGACAGTGGAGGGTATAGGCTAGGGGGCCTAGTGACAGTGGAGGGTATAGGCCAGGGGGCCTAGGGACAGTGGAGGGTATAGGCTAGGGGGCCTAGGAACAGTGGAGGGTATAGGCTAGGGGGCCTAGGGACAGTGGAGGGTATAGGCTAAGGGGCCTAGGGACAGTGGAGGGTATAGGCTAGGGGGCCTAGGAACAGTGGAGGGTATAGGCTAGGGGGCCTATCAGTGATTAGTATATTTGATTAGCCATCTCACCTCCCAGCCAGATGAGTCTACATCAACTAACACAGTGAATATGGAGGAGCATGAACGTGCACTCGCAGCTACAGACACACATACTCTCATGCACCCATGCACACGCACACGTATAAGTATGCATACACATGCATACCAGTGGTGTATTCATTATTAATGAATCAGTTTTGGTCCCTTGTTATGTGGCTCCTGCTTCATGTCCATATGTAAAAGTAGAAATCATTGTTCCTATTTCCACATAAACATTCTGACTCCCAAAGACGTCCCTTCATGTGGCCAACTGGTGGCTTGTGCCAATGTGTGCCCATCCACACGAACACTTTGGCTTTTCTTCCCATTTTCTCACACACACACACACACACACACACACACACACACACACACACACACACACACACACACACACACACACACACACACACACACACACACACACACACACACACACACACACACACACACACGGGTGTACGTGCCTAGTACACACACACAAACAGACAGAAAGCACACACACACACAAACAGAAAACACACACCATCCAGTGGAACAAGGCTTAAGTGATGCTGCAGGCTAGCTGCACACACAAAGCTCCTCATTCCAAACTGGTTCCAGGTTGCGCAGCCCCTCAGGCCCCCCATGCCCTTGGCACACACCATGGGAAACCCCACATGCATGAGTCACACAACCTCTCTACTGTACATCATCATAACCAAAAGCAGCACTCCTATTCATCTGTCTGTCTGGATAAGTGGACACAACAGTGAGGGGCAAAAATACATTCTGCCATTACTGTTTTGTTCTGTAAGTGACGTTTTAAGTATGACTGGAAAAGGGATGTGTTTATACCTGACATGCGGCCTTTGTCCGGATCTTGTCCACATTCTGACTGCCCACCTTCTTCGATAAGTGTAGACGATTAAACAATGCATTGCGATCTGATTGCGATCAGATCTTATAAATGTAAACAAACAAGATCAGGACAAAGGACACATGTTAACGACAGGTATAAATAGGGCTAGAGTGTGTGACAGAGAAGGTAGAAGTTACTCCTAACCACTGATACAAGGTCAGATACTGTATGTATTTATTTATCCGAAGAAGAGTTAAGATTAAGAGGTAATGGTTAAAGGTAATCTGATCCTAGATCTGTGGTTAGGGGTAACTTCTGCCTCAAATGTGAGTGACAGGCCTTCTATTCACAACACGCCTACGTAGTCCTACTCACTCCTATTCACAGCCTACGCACTCCTATTCACAGCCTATTCATTCCTCTTCACAGCCTACTCACTCCTATTCACAGCCTACTCACTCCTATTCACAGCCTACTCACAGCCTACTCACTCCTATTCACAGCCTACTCACTCCTATTCACAGCCTATTCACTCCTATTCACAGCCTACTCACTCCTATTCACAGCCTATTCACTCCTATTCACAGCCTACTCACTCCTATTCACAGCCTACTCACTCCTATTCACAGCCTACTCACAGCCTACTCACTCCTATTTCCAGCCTATTCACTCCTATTCACAACCTACTCACTCCTATTCGCAGCCTACTCACTCCTATTCGCAGCCTACTCACTCCTATTCGCAGCCTACTCACTCCTATTCGCAGCCTACTCACTCCTATTCGCAGCCTACTCACTCCTATTCGCAGCCTACTCACAGCCTATTCACTCCTATTCACAGCCTATTCACAGCCTACTCACTCCTATTCACAGCCTACTCACTCCTATTCACAGCCTATTCACAGCCTACTCACAGCCTATTAACTCCGATTCACATCCTACTCACTCCTATTCGCAGCCTACTCACTCCTATTCGCAGCCTACTCACTCCTGTTCGCAGCCTACTCACTCCTATTCGCAGCCTACTCACTCCTATTCACAGCCTATTCACAGCCTACTCACAGCCTACTCACTCCTATTCACAGCCTATTCATTCCTATTCGCTGCCTACTCACTCCTATTCACAGCCTACTCACTCCTATTCACAGCCTACTCACTCCTATTCACAGCCTACTCACTCCTATTCACAGCCTACTCACTCCTATTCACAGCCTACTCACTCCTATTCACAGCCTACTCACTCCTATTCACAGCCTACTCACTCCTATTCACAGCCTATTCACAGCCTACTCACAGCCTATTCACTCCTATTCACAGCCTATTCACTCCTATTCCCTCCTATTTCCAGCCTATTCACTCCTATTCACAGCCTACTCACTCCTATTCGCAGCCTACTCGCTCCTATTCGCAGCCTACTCGCTCCTATTCGCAGCCTACTCGCTCCTATTCGCAGCCTACTCACTCCTATTCGCAGCCTACTCACTCCTATTCGCAGCCTACTCACTCCTATTCACAGCCTACTCACTCCTATTCACAGCCTACTCACTTCTATTCACAGCCTACTCACTCCTATTCACAGCCTACTCACTCCTATTCACAGCCTACTCACTCCTATTCACAGCCTACTCACTCCTATTCGCAGCCTACTCACTCCTATTCACAGCCTACTCACTTCTATTCACAGCCTATTCACAGCCTATTCACTCCTATTCACAGCCTACTCAGAGGGGTTGGGTTAAATGCAGAAGACTAATTTCAGTTGAATGCATTCAGTTGTACAACTGACTAGCTTTCCCCCCTTCCCTGCCTTAATTCACTCCTATTCACAGCCCAGTCAGTTGGACATCCCCTAAAATAAAATACATGTTTGTCCTGTATATCTCTCTGACCCTGTAACGTGGCAGCAGGGCAACAATGCAAACTCTCCTCTCTTCCTCTCCTTTCTGAGGCCTACAATATGAATGGCCGGCCACCATTAAATGCCTTATGCCTTAAAGGGGATACTTCCGGATTTTGGCAATGAGTCAGATGAACTTGTGGATAGCATTTTTATGACTGGAAGTTAATGGGTGTCTATGCCAGAAGATACCCATAGACTTCCAGTCATAAAAATGGTATCCACTAGTTCATCTGACTGTGGGGAAGTAGATGAAGGGCCTCACTGCCAAAATCCCCAAGTATCACTTTAAAGTACAGGTCTGTCCCTTCCATTGTATAAAAGCCTTCAGACCCTTATAATTGAAATAAACAATATGCACCAGTTGATTACTAACTGGGTCTAATTAAAGAGACTTTAAATACACCAGCGGGACACAAGTATGCAGGACACAATTCAAACAGGGAGGAAATAGCCCGGACTCTGTGTCATTTTGGTCGGTGACCGCAGAGGACATTTTTTTATAATTTAAGCCAGAAATTATTCCTTTAACATAAACACTTATTTTTTTTAAACAAAAGAGTTTTCATTTGAGGAGGAGGAGAGAATGGGGGAGGGGTGTTGTGTGTCAGTGTGTGTGTGTGTGTGTGTGTGTGTGTGTGTGTGTGTGTGTGTGTGTGTGTGTGTGTGTGTGTGTGTGTGTGTGTGTGTGTGTGTGTGTGTGTGTGTGTGTGTATAATAACTCTGACTGAGGCAGATATAATAACTCTGACTGAGACTGACTGAGGGTTAAAGTGTATGACCGGGTGTTGTGTTACTGCTGCTGCTCCTGTCGCAGTTTGTTTGCTGCTGTTGTGATGTCTGGTTTAGTCTGGCTTTGAACAGCCTGGAGGTTTATAGGAGTGTATTGATGTTGACAGGGGACCACTGTGGCCTGCTGTTTTAGAGGGATTGATGAGAGAGAGGCCTCCGCTGATACTTGGCACACACATCTAGGCTACAACTACTAGCTAGTAATGACATTCATTTGCATACCATGGCAAATGCTTTACTATTCAGGCAGTAAATATTATACTTTTTTAATTTACTTTTACCGCTTTTTCTCCCCAATTTCAGAATATCCAATTGGTAGTTACAGTCTTGTCTCATCATTGCAACTCCCTTATGGACTTGGGAGAGGCGAAGGTCGAGAGCCATGCGTCCTATGAAACACGACCCTGCCAAGCCGCACTGCTTATTGACACACTGCTTGCTTAACCGGGAAGCCAGCCGCACCAATGCGTTGGAGGAAACACCGAATGACTGGCGACTGAAGTCAGCTTGCAGGCGCTCAGCCGCCACAAAGAGTCGCTAGAGTACGATGAGACAAGGATATCCCGGCCGGCCAAACCCTCCCCTAACCCGGACAATGCTGGGCCAAACCCTCCCTAACCCGGACAACGCTGGGCCAAACCCTCCCCTAACCTGGACAACGCTGGGCCAAACCCTCCCCTAACCTGGACAACGCTGGGCCAAACCCTCCCCTAACCCGGACGACGCTGGGCCAAACCCTCCCCTAACCCGGACAACGCTGGGCCAAACCCTCCCCTAACCCGGACGACGCTGGGCCATTAGTCCGACGCCTCATGGGTCTCCCGGTCACGGACGGCTGTGACACAGCCTGGGATGGAACCCAGGGCTGTAGTGACGCCTCCAGCGCTGCGATGCAGGGTCTTAGACTGCTGCACCACTCGAGAGCAGACTTTTAAAGAGATACAACGGGGAAAACACAGAATATGTGAGTAGCATATTAACTAGCTAACTGTAATTTGCAGTAATAGTCTGATTATTGATTGTTGTTGTTAAACCCACGACACCAAAAAGAGACCAAAAGACTCATTTGGGACCGTCACTGTCATTTCCTCTTGTTTAAAATAACATTGAAGTACATTTTCATATCAAACGGAGGATATAGTTAAATGCGGTCTGTTTGCATACAGTAGTTATTATCTAAACAATTCAAAGAAAGTCATCAAATGGAAAGTACCGCCCACGTAGACTCCCGTTAACCTCACTACCTTCAGACAATAAATACACTAGAAATATAGGTTGAACAGGGAATAAAGGTCATTGGTTAGTTAATGGCCTTATTCAGAGCTGGAACTAGGGTCAGGAGTTTCCCTGGCAAGGAAAAACTCTGAAGAATATCTTGAGGATCCTCCGTCTTGACATACTGAATGTACTATTTTTAGCCCAGGAGGAGTCGTGTAGGTGTAGGGGACATCTACAGTAAGAGCGGAGGGGACATCTACAGTAAGAGTGTAGGGGCTATCTACAGTAAGAGCATAGGAGACATCTACAGTAAGAGCGGAGGGGACATCTACAGTAAGAGCCTAGGGGACATCTACAGTAAGAGCGTAGGGAACAACTACAGTAAGAGCGGAGGAGACATCTACAGTAAGAGCGTAGGGAACATCTACAGTAAGAGCGTAGGGGACATCTACAGTAAGAGCCTAGGGGACATCTACAGTAAGAGCGGAGGGGACACCTACAGTAAGAGCATAGGGGACATCTACAGTAAGAGCGTAGGGAACAACTACAGTAAGAGCGGAGGAGACATCTACAGTAAGAGCGGAGGGGACATCTACAGTAAGAGCGTAGGGGACATCTACAGTAAGAGCGTAGGGGACATCTACAGTAAGAGCGTAGGGGACATCTACAGTAAGAGCGTAGGGGACATCTACAGTAAGAGCGTAGGGGACATCTACAGTAAGAGCGTAGGGGACATCTACAGTAAGAGCGTAGGGGACATCTACAGTAAGAGCGTAGGGGACATCTACATTAAGAGCAGAGGGGACATCTACAGTAAGAGCGTAGGGGACATCTACAGTAAGAGCGTAGGGGACATCTACAGTAAGAGCGTAGGGGACATCTACAGTAAGAGCGTAGGGGACATCTACAGTAAGAGCGTAGGGGACATCTACAGTAAGAGCGTAGGGGACATCTACAGTAAGAGCGTAGGGGACATCTACAGTAAGAGCGTAGGGGACATCTACAGTAAGAGCGTAGGGGACATCTACAGTAAGAGCGTAGGGGACATCTACAGTAAGAGCGTAGGGGACATCTACAGTAAGAGCGGAGGGGACATCTACAGTAAGAGCGTAGGGGACATCTACAGTAAGAGCGTAGGGGACATCTACAGTAAGAGCGTAGGGGACATCTACAGTAAGAGCGTAGGGGACATCTACAGTAAGAGCGTAGGGGACATCTACAGTAAGAGCGTAGGGGACATCTACAGTAAGAGCATAGGGGACACCTACAGTAAGAGCATAGGGGACATCTACAGTAAGAGCGTAGGGGACATCTACAGTAAGAGCGTAGGGGACATCTACAGTAAGAGCGGAGGGGACATCTACAGTAAGAGCGTAGGGGACATCTACAGTAAGAGCGGAGGGGACATCTACAGTAAGAGCGTAGGGGACATCTACAGTAAGAGCCTAGGGGACATCTACAGTAAGAGCATAGGGGACATCTACAGTAAGAGCAGAGGGGACATCTACAGTAAGAGCGTAGGGGACATCTACAGTAAGAGCATAGGAGACATCTACAGTAAGAGCGTAGGTGACATCTACAGTAAGAGCATAGGGGACATCTACGGTAAGAGCAAAGGGGACATCTACAGTAAGAGCATAGGGGACATCTACAGTAAGAGCATAGGGGACATCTACAGTAAGAGCATAGGGGACATCTACAGTAAGAGCATAGGGGACATCTACAGTAAGAGCATAGGGGACATCTACAGTAAGAGCATAGGGGACATCTACAGTAAGAGCATAGGGGACATCTACAGTAAGAGCATAGGGGACATCTACAGTAAGAGCATAGGGGACATCTACAGTAAGAGCATAAGGGACATCTACAGTAAGAGCATAGGGGACATCTACAGTAAGAGCATAGGGGACATCTACAGTAAGAGCATAGGGGACATCTACAGTAATTGCATAGAGCGTATGGGACATCTATGATGATACACCATTGCATCTACAGTAAGAGCATAGGGGATATCTACAGTAAGGGGAGACATCTACAGCGGGGACATCTACAGCATGTCCCCTACAGCATAGGAAACATACTGCAAATAGTATTGGGTCCAGGGTGATGCAATCTGTATTGCACTCCACGCTGTCCTCTCCCACCTGGACAATAGGAACACCTATGTCAGAATGCTGTTCAATGACTACAGCTTAGCGTTCAACACCATATTGCCCGCCAATCTTATCCCTAAGCTCAGGACCCAGGGACTGAACACCTTCCTCTGCTACTGGATCCTGGACTTCCTGACAGGCCAACCCCAGGTGGTGTGGGAAGGCAACAACACATCCGCCACACTGACCCTCAGGGGTGCATGCTTAGTCCCCTCCTGTACTCCCTGTTTACCCACGACAGTGTGGCCGCGCACGACTCCAACACCATCATTAAGTTTTGCTGACGACACGATGGTGGTAGGCCTGATCACTGACAACGATGAGGCACCCTATAGGGACAAGGACAGTGACCTGGCAGTGTGGTGCCAGGACAACAACCTCTCCCTCAACGTCAGCAAGACAAAGGAGCTGACCGTGGACTACAGGAAGGGAGGACCGAGCAAGCCCCCATCCACATTGACGGGGCCATATTGGATAAAAAGGTGGGGAAAAGTGTACAATAGGGGTTGAACAAATCTACCCTAATTCTCACTAATCATGGAAGTGTATGACAACGGTCCAGTCATGGGGAACCGTGTGCCAGGCTCCAGGTTTAACCTGCTACGTGTGGTCTGAGTTCTATGATGATTCAAATAGGCTACATGCCCTAAGTTAGCCCAATATGATACACCAATGCTAGCGACCCTTGGGAACAACTACACAGACGTGACAGAGGAAAGAAAGGTACACAGAATGGAAAGATGCTAAATGTAGGCGACAAATTGAAGAAAACGTACACTAAAGTGACAGTTATAAATATAGGTGGGTATTACTGACAGTGGCTCCCGATAGTGGCTAATATTTAACATGAGACAAAATGTGAAATAAAACTAAGAAAAGCCTGGGGCGTAGGCCATAATTAAAACAACAAATTATGAGGGCACACAATTAAAATTCAGAATAACGGCACAGCTATTTATAGCCTCACTGTGGAAAAGGCCCGTAATACATGTCATGTTGATGTGATTTTCAGTTTGCTTCGATATGGCTGGTTTCACATTCATCTCCAGGGATCATAAGAAAAAAATCATCTTAAACAATGTCTATGTGTATTTACTATCCCCTTCTCAAACCGATTACTCATATACCTAGCTCTTATCAATAGCTCTTGTTCATTTATAAATTAGAGTGCAAAAAAATGAAGATGCTTTTTCCACTTGGAACCGGCAGGTTCACTAGACCTTATTCCTGGTTTCCTCGAGTGTAACGGTGGTGGAATGACAAGGGAATGAAGTCGAGGTCAGAATACAGTTTATCTGTAGACACACCTCCGCCACACCTTCTTTGCTTCGATCTCCACGCCGAATGAATAGCGTCTGAATATCATGCTATTCTCTTGCTTAAATTCAAGGTCAGAATACGCATAGAGAGAAAAGTGCATGAAAAGGGAATTACATTCCATTTACACGCACTTAACTCTGGTCGGAATCGGGGCCTAAGGAATTGACATTGTCCACACACACACCAATTCAGTCATGAAGAAGGAACGACAACGCCTCTTCCCCCTCAGGAGGATGAAAAGATTTGGCACGGGCCCTCAGAAACTCAAAAATGTATACAGCTGCAACACTGAGTATCTTGACTGGCTGCATCACCAATTGGAATGGCAACGGCAGGGACCGCAAGGCGCTACAGAGAGTAGTGCGTACGCCCAGTACATTACTGGGGCCGAGCTCCTTGCCATCCAGGACCTCTATACCAGGTGGTGTCAGAGGAAGGCCCTAAAAATTGCCAAAGATTCTAGCCCCCCAAGTCATAGACTGTTCCCTCTGCTGCTGCACGGCAAGTGTTACAGATGCACCAAGTCTGGAACCAACAGGCCCCTGAACAGCGTCTACCCTCAAGCCTTAAGACTGATAAATAGCTACCTGGACTATCTGCATTGAACTCTTTTGACTCACCACATACACTGCTGCTGCTGTTTATTATGGATCCGGTTGCCTAGTCACTCTTCCCCCACCTATATGTACATACAGTAGCTACCTCAATTACCTCGTACCATGCACATCGAATCGTACTGGTACCCTGTGTATATAGCCAAGTTATCGTTTCTCATTTTGTATTTAATCCTCATGTTTTAATCGTTTCTATATTTTTCTCTCTGCATTGTTGGGATAGGCCCGTAAGTAAGCATTTCACTGTTAGTCGACACATGTTGTTTTACGAAGCATCTGACAAATACAATTTGATTTGATCTACACTGAGAGCGTAGGGGACAGAGTATAGTACGGTCTGTGTATGTCAGAGGAAAGCAGAGGAGAGAGAAGAGGAGTCCATTCAGACAGCGATTCATGTAGGGGACGTGTAAGAGCATATGGTTACAGTGGGTACAGTGTACAGTACAGTGTGCTTCAGGTGGTTTGGCAGAGAGGAAAGAGACAGAGTAGTTCGTTCAGAGGGTAATAATAGTTGTTGACCTTGAGGCAGTAAACAGGGATTACCTGTGATGTACACATTTGTCTTACACACATGCACACACACAGTCTGTCTGTTAAGATGTGTTGGTGTACTGTATGAAGTGAGCTCTCTCACGTACGTCTCACAACATGACGGGAGATTTGTCAGGTCAAACTATAACTGACATTATACGATATCTGATATCAGAGCATCTCCACTTTACACATAGACAGTGATCAATTTAGTGACGTATCTTGATGCATCGCAACAGTACTGCAAAAAATACTGCATTCATTTATTTTTTATCTGACACACAGGGGCAACAGTGCAGTTATTGTCTAATTCCGTTAATAGCCCCTAAGAATCCAGACTGTTTTAACATAAGGAAAGAGTAATAGAGCAGATTCACACACTATTTCAGTTTAAGTCCATGTACAGATGTAGGATCTTAATTTGAGCCAGTTTGCTACAGCAGGAAAATATCCTGCAGCAACAGGAAATGCAAATTATTATGTGGATGATAATTCATGGATTTTTTTTGTAAGGGTTGATACATTTTTCATTTGGGCAAATCAAATCTGACATTTTAAAGTGGACATTACAAACTCTAGAAGCCTTTTGAAAGCCGTGCAGGAAAATTCTCAGCAACAAAAGAGTGATCAAATGAAGATCCCACATCTGTATGTCAGCTGCCTGGTTGTGTCTATTGTTACCATATATCAACGTGAAGCAACTCCCCCAGATAGAATGTTCTGCATACTTTGGTGAACACAGGAAACTGCACTGTCCTCTTGGCGATGGCAACCATGTGTGCAACAATAAATTACACAGCTATTAAGTTTCTCCCCTAGACCTCTTTCATAAACATTCTCACACATACACAAACATGAACACACAAATGCACACACACCACACATTAAAGCATGTGCATATACTTAGACAAATTTAGTCGTACACATATTATTTTGGCCTCTTGGAGGAACTAGACTCATTTCTTTCCAACTCTTTGTTCTTTGTTTAACGAGTTTCTCTTTAGTTGTGTTTTTCAAACATTCTTGACTTAGCCTGAGAGCTCAAAACATCATAGAGAAGTGTTTAGTCTGACTAGCATCCCGGCCAGTGAATCAGTGCTGTGCTGTCCTCTGACTTCTTTCTAACAGGTTGTATAGCGTTTTAGCACAATCTCAAACTCAGTACCAGGTGAAAGCTTTGTTTTGTCCTCTGTAGCTCAGTTGGTAGAGCGTGGTGCTTGTAACGCCAGTGGGTTTGATTCCTGGGACCAGGCATACATAAAATGCATACACGCATGACTGTACGTTGCTTTGGATAAAAGCGCCTGCTAAATGGCATATATTATTTTGGCTGATAGAGCCTTTGTGTCTGGTGTTTTGTGGTGAGCTATTCAGTTCAAGCGTTTGGGGTTATGACTGGTGTTTTGTGGTGAGGTATTCAGTTCAAGCGTTTGGGGTTATGACTGGTGTTTTGTGGTGAGGTATTCAGTTCAAGCGTTTGGGGTTATGACTGGTGTTTTGTGGTGAGGTATTCAGTTCAAGCGTTTGGGGTTATGACTGGTGTTTTGTGGTGAGGTATTCAGTTCAAGTGTTTGGGGTTATGACTGGTGTTTTGTGGAGAAGTGCTCAGTTCAAGTTATGGATGGTGTTTTGTGGAGGCTACAATACTCACCCTGGGCCTGAGCAGCAGAGCTGTGGGAGTACCCCAGGGCCTGCAGGGCCGTCTCCACCAGCTGGTTGAAGAGGATGTCTTTCCTGACCAGGACAAACTCAGCATGCTCCTCTCTGTGGCCCTCACTCCTCTCCACCTCCTCACGTTGCATCCCCCCACCAGGCCCTGCCTGCTCCACCACACAGAATACTGGGATCATCAGACCTGGGGGAGGGAAATCAGAACGTTAGGCAAAATAAACAACTTAGGCTAAGCGAGTACAATATTAGGTCTAATTACATAGAATGCTGCTGACTTGGGTGGCTGTTAAATCACCTGTTGTGTATACTGATAGGAATCCAGACAATGCAAAGATCTAAAGTCGCTAATCTAACGGCAAAGAAATTCTTAAGATTATAGGTAATACTAGAAGAATGGATATCCAAAGACATTATAAAAAAGGACCTATAAAAAAACTAAGTGTTTAATAAATGTAAAAGCTTCACACTGTTTTCCACAAATATCTATTCATAACTATCACTATCTATTCCATAACTATCTATTGTCACGACTTCCGCCGAAGTCGGTCCCTCTCCTTGTTCGGGCGGCATTCGGCGGTCGACGTCACCGACCTTCTAGCCATCACTGATACATTTTTCATTTTCCATTGGTTTTGTCTTGTCTTCCATCACACCTGGTTCCAATCCCATCAATTACATGTTGTGTATTTAACTCTCTGTTTCCCCTCGTGTCCTTGTCGGTGATTGTTGTATGCATTGGTGCTAATTATGTTCTGGTGTGCGACGGGTTTTGTACCCACTTTCATTATTTTTGTATATTTTGGTTTTCGGAGTTTGTGAGCACTTATTAAACGACTCAGTTTATACCAAGTTCGTTCTCCTGCGCCTGACTTCCCTGCCACCAACACGCACCCACTGCAGAATCACCGACCACAACTACGGAGTCAGCAGGAGAAGGTGCCCCGGCCATTGAGGTGGAAGAGCGCGTCCAAGAGCATGTGGTTATGCTTCACCATCTTGGCACCGCCACGTATCGTGTTGTCAAGACAATGGACCGCTGGGAGAGACAGGGAGTTCTTCCAGCGCCTTCACCAGCACACCCGGGTTCTCTCCTGAGCACCCCTTTCCCGCCTGAACCCAGTGGAATCCGTCTCTCCTTGCCCCAGGAGTACGACGGGAGGGCTGCGAACTGCCAGGGGTTCTTATTACAATTAGACCTCTATCTGGCCACCGTCCACCCGGCTCCATCGGGCCGTGAGAGGGTGTCCGCCCTCGTCTCGTGCCTCACCGGGAGAGCCCTGGAGTGGCCCAACGCCGTGTGGAGAGAGGGAGCTGCGGCGTTAGACCATTTTGAGGAGTTCATCCGCCGTGAGCACCTCTACCATCTGAGGCAGGAGACGAAGAGCGCCCAGGAGTTCGCCCTGGATGGACCTACAGGGCCCTGATCGACCAGTACCGCTGCAGTCTGCGCAAGGACGTCCGTCGGGAGATGGCCTGCAGAGACACCACCCTCACGTTTGACCAGCTGGTGGATCTGTCCATCCGGGTGGACAACCTGCTGGCTACTCACGGACGTTCAGATCGGGGTCTGGTGGTTCCATCCTCCCGCACCCCCTGTCCGATACCCATGGAGCTGGGAGGGGCGGTGCGCAGGGAGACCGGAGGGGGTTCCCGCTCGTGCACCATCTGTGGCCGCAGAGATCACACTGCCGGTCGGTGCCGGGTTGGTTCCTCTGGGAATCCAGGCAGCAGGCAGGGCGCTCTGGCGTCACCCTAGGTGAGCCGGCACCAATCTCACCCAGAGCCCTCTGTTGCACATATGTTTGTGTTTGTCACGTTCCCTGAGTTTTCCCCGCATTCCCAGCCTAAGGCGCTAGTCGATTCAGGCGCGACTGGGAATTTTATTGATAGGGCTTTAGCCCATAGTTTAGGGATCCCCATCGTTCCCGTGGATATGCCCTTCCCCGTTCACGCCTTAGATAGTCGACCATTAGGGTCAGGGTTAATTAGGGAGGTCACCGCGCCTTTGGGCATGGTGACGCAGGAGGGTCATACGGAGAGAATTAGTCTCTTCCTTATTGACTCTCCTGCGTTTCCTGTGGTGCTGGGCCTACCCTGGTTAGCTTGTCATAACCCCACTGTTTCTTGGCCACAGAGGGCTCTCACGGGGTGGTTGCGAGCGTTTAGGGGTTTCCTCACAGGCGTTTAGGGGTTTCCGTTGGTGCTACTACGGTGGAGAGTCCAGACCAGGTCTCCACCATGCGCATTCCCCCTGATTATGCCGATTTGGCTCTCCAATTACCACGTCAGCGATGGGGCGATTGTGCGATAGATCTCCTGGTAGACGCTGCACTTCCCAGGAGTCACGTGTATCCCCTCTCACAGGCGGAGACGGAGGCTATGGAAACATATGTCTCCGAATCTCTGGAGCAGGGGTACATTCGGCCCTCCACTTTACCTGCCTCCTCGAGTTTCTTTTTTGTGAAGAAGAAGGATGGCGGTCTATTGAGGTATCAACCAAATCGCTGTGAGGTACAGTTACCCGCTGCCTCTCATAGCCAGTGCGATCGAGTCAATGCACGGGGCGCGCTTCTTCACAAAATTGGATCTCAGGAGCACTTACAACCTGGTGCGTATCCGGGAGGGGGACGAGTGGAAGACGGCATTTAGTACCACCTCAGGGCACTATGAGTACCTCGTCATGCCGTACGAGTTGATGAATGCTCCATCAGTATTCCAGGCCTTTGTAGACAAGATTTTCCGGGACCTGCACAGGCAGGGTGTAGTGGTGTATATTGATGACATTCTGATATACTCCGCTACACGCGCCGAGCATGTGCCCCTGGTGCGCAGGGTGCTTGGTCGGCTGTTGGAGCATGACCTGTACGTCAACGCTGAGAAATGTCTGTTTTTCCCAACAGTCCGTCTCCTTCCTAGGGTACCGCATTTCCACTTCAGAGGTGGAGATGGAGAGTGACCGCATTTCAGCCGTGCGTAATCCTTTACCATGGTGGGCCGACTCCCACCATGGTAAAGGAAGTGCAGCGGTTTCTAGGGTTTTCCAACTACTACCGGAGGTTTATCCGGGGCTTTGGTCAGGTAGCGGCTCCCATTACCTCACTGCTGAAGGGGGGACCAGTGCGTTTGCAGTGGTCAGCTGAGGCGGAAAGAGCTTTTGGTCAGCTGAGGGCTCTGTTTACCTCGGCTCCCGTGCTGGCTCATCCTGATCCCTCTTTGGCGTTCATAGTGGAGGTGGACGTGTCCGAGGCTGAGATAGGAGCCATGCTCTCTCGGGGTTCGTGTACGCCACCAAAGCTCCGCCCCTGTGCCTTCTTTTAGAAGAAGCTCAGCCCGACGGAGCGAAACTATGACGTGGGGTACTGGGAGTTGTTGGCTGTCGTCAAGGCTTTGAAGGCATGGAGACATTGGCTTGAGGGGGCTAAACACCCTTTTCTCATCTGGACTGACCACCGCAATCTGGAGTACATCCTCGCGGCAAGGAGACTGAATCCTCGCCAGGCAAGGTGGGCCATGTTTTTTACACGTTTTGTTTTAACCCTATCCTACAGACCAGGTTCCCAGAACGCGAAGGCAGACGCACTGTCACAGAGGAGCGGCCCATGGATCCCACTCCCATACTCCCGGCCTCTTGCCTAGTGGCACTGGTAGTCTGGGGGTCTCGGTCAGCCTTACCTCAGGTTTTCACCCCGAGAGTAACGGGCAGGTGGAGAGAGTTAACCAGGGTGTGGGTAGGTTTCTGAGGTCTTATTGCCAGGACCGGCAGGGGGAGTGGGCGGCCCTGGGCAGAGATGGCCCAGAACTCGCTCCGCCACTCCTCCACTCCTCCACTAACCTTTCTCCCTTCCAGTGTGTCTTGGGGTATCAGCTGGTTCTGGCTCCTTGGCATCAGAGTCAGACCGAGGCTCCTGTGGTGGACGACTGGTTCCGGCGCGCGGAGGAAGCATGTCCACCTTCAGCGCGCCGTACTGAGCCAGAAAAGGGGCGCAGACCGTCACCGCAGTGAGGCCCCGGTGTTCGCACCTGGGGACAGGGTCTGGCTCTCGACCCGAAACCTGCCCCTCCGCCTGCCCTGTCGGAAGCTGGGTCCGCAGTTTGTGGGGCCATTTAAAGTCCTGAGGAGACTGAACAAGGTATGTTACAGGTTACAGCTTCCCCCCGATTACCGCATTAACCCCTCGTTCCATGTGTCTCTCCTCAGGCTGGTGGTGGCTGGCCCGCTCCAGGAGTCTGAGGTGCAGGAGGTTCCTCCACCCCCTCTGGACATCGAGGGTGCCCCGGCGTACTCCGTTCGATCCATACTGGATTCGAGACGTCAGGCGAGGGGCCTTCAGTACCTCGTGGACTGGGAGGGGTATGGTCCGGAGGAGAGATGCTGGGTTCCGGTGGAGGACGTGTTGGATCCTTCTATGCTGCGAGATTTCCACGCAGCTGGAGCCGCGCATCGGGGAGGGTACTGTCACGACTTCTG
This sequence comes from Salvelinus fontinalis, assembly GCF_029448725.1. Lineage (NCBI taxonomy): Eukaryota > Metazoa > Chordata > Actinopteri > Salmoniformes > Salmonidae > Salvelinus > Salvelinus fontinalis. Next base: position 32,357,849 of record NC_074683.1, read on the forward strand.
CCGAAGTCGGTCCCTTGTTCGGGCGGTGTTCGGCGGTCGACGTCACCGATCTTCTAGCCATCACTGATCCATTTTTCATTTTCCATTGGTTTTGTCTTGTCTTCCTTCACACCTGGTTCCAATCCCATCAATTACATGTTGGGTACTTAAACCTCTGTTTCCCCTCATGTCCTTGTTGGAGATTATTTGTTTGTGTGTTAGTGCTATTATGTGTTGGTGCGTGACGGGTTTTGTACCCATTTTATTATTTTTTGTATATTTTGGTTTTGGAGTTTGTTTGTAGTTGTTATTAAATGACTCTGTTTATACCAAGTTCGTTCTCCTGCACTTGACTTCCCTGCCACCAACACGCACACCTTACAATTCCATAACTATCTATTCCATAACTATCTTTTCCATAACTATCTTTTACATAACTATCTTTTACATAACTATCTATTCCATAACTATGTATTCCATAACTATGTAGTCCATAACTATCTATTCCATAACTATCTATTCCATAACTATGTATTCCATAACTATCTATTCCATAACTATGTATTCCATAACTATCTATTCCATAACTATCTATTCCATAACTATCTATTCCATAACTATGTATTCCATAACTATGTATTCCATAACTATCTATTCCATAACTATCTATTCCATAACTATGTATTCCATAATTATGTATTCCATAACTATCTATTCCATAACTATCTATTCCATAACTATGTATTCCATAACTATCTATTCCATAACTATGTATTCCATAACTATCTATTCCATAACTATCTATTCCATAACTATGTATTCCATAACTATGTATTCCATAACTATCTAAGTTATTTACATTCATTGAAGGTCAGACATGTGCAGTGGATGTACTTTAGACCCAATGGTAATACAAGCTACTGTGTTCATTATCAGTTCTTTCATATTTTATAATTACACAGAATTCAGTAGACATGGTATGCAATTTGAACGGCCTGGCTGGTGCTGATTTATCGTAGTTTAGCATCTCCATCTCTTCATTTGACTGTGTATGTCTCATCTCTTCATTTGACTGTGTATGTCTCATCTCTTCATTTGACTGTGTATGTCTCATCTCTTCATTTGACTGTGTATGTCTCATCTCTTCATTTGACTGTGTATGTCTCATCTCTTCATTTGACTGTTTATGTAGATTTTTTTCTAGCTTAACCGTTAGTTACATAGATAAAGCTGGAACCATGGTAACCGTTCCCAAAGTCACAACGGCCTAAACAATGCCCACACACATGGTTTTCTATGGTGTTCTTCTCTATGGCCCCACTATCCTTTTGGCACAGCAACAATTTCATTCCTCCTTCACCAATATTCCTCTTTTTACTAAAAGGCTTTTGGTTGTAGGCCACCTGTCGACTAATTAATTAAGGCTCTCACAAGAAATGAGGGTCTGAGCATTAGGCAAACTCCCTGCACTAATAATAAGAGTAGAGCTATACCACACACACCATTAGATCTCTCCCTCTCTCTTGTTTTAATCAGTCAATTGCTATATTTCTACTTCCTCTCCATGAATCATCCCGGCTCCCAGTTTGCTGGGCTCTTATGGAGTGAATTACAGACTGGAGCTCTGTGTGCCAATTCAAGTAAGTGAATTTTCCCCAACAGGCCAATATAACTGTCAACACAGAGCAGCTCCAACCAGCTCTCTCTCTCTCTCTCTCTCTCTCTCTCTCTCTCTCTCTATCTCTCTCTCCCTCTCTCCCTCTTTCCCTCTTTCCCTCTTTCCCTCTTTCCCTCTTTCCCTCTTTCCCTCTCTCTCATCCCCTACCTCATCTCCTTTCCAACATCTTTCCCTTTTTTCCCACTCTCTCGTAGTTCCCTCTTGCTGTAACTCAGTCTCCCTCTTTCTCCCTCCCCACCTCTCTGTCCCTCTCTCTCTCACTCTTCCCCTCTTTCTCCCTCCCTATCCCCCTCCCTCTCTCTCTCTCTTGCTCTCTCTCCTCCTCTCTCCCCCTCCATCTCGCTCTCTCTCCCTCTTCCCCTCTCTCTCTCTCTCCCTCTTCACCTCTCCCTCTTTCCCTCTCTCTCATCCCCTACCTCATCTCCTTTCCAACATCTTTCTCTTTTTTCCCACTCTCTCGTAGTTCCCTCTTGCTGTAACTCAGTCTCCCTCTTTCTCCCTCCCCACCTCTGTCCCTCTCTCTCTCACTCTCCCCCTCTTTCTCCCTCCCTATCCCCTCCCTCTCTCTCTCTCTTGCTCTCTCTCCCCCCCTCTCCCCCTCCACCTCTCCCTCTCGCTCTCTCTCCCTCTTCCCCTCTCTCTCTCTCTCTCCCTCTTCACCTCTCTCTCTCCCTCTCTCATCCCCTACCTTGTCTCCTTTCCAACACCTTTCTCTTTTTCCCCACTCTCTCGTAGTTCCCTCTTGCTGTAACTCAGTTAGTCTCAGTATCTATCCCCCTGTCCTCCCTTTCCTCCAGACCTTGTTAGTAGTGTGATTGTGTGGGAATGGACATACAGTATGTATCCACTCCAGTTGCTGACAGGGCACAGGAAGAGAAGTACCTCTCCCCTCTATCACCTCTCCCACTATCCCCTCTATCACCTCTCCCACTATCACCTCTCCCCTCTCCCACTATCACCTCTCCCCCTAACCCTGTCACCTCTCCCCCTCCCCTATCAACTCTCCCCTCTCCCACTATCCCCTCTCCCACTATCCTCTCTCCCCCTCTCCCACTATCCCCACTATCCCCTCTCCCCTTCTCCCCTTTATCACCTCTCCCCCATGCCCTCTCTCCTCCCCCCATCACCTCTCCCCTCTCCCACTATCCCCTCTCCCACTATCCCCTCTTCACATCACCTCTCCCCTCTCACCATATCCCCTCTTCCTCTCCCCCATCACATCTCCCCCTATACCCTTTCCCTGTCTACCCTCTTCCCTCTCCCCCATCACCTCTTCCCCTATACCCTTTCCCTGTCTACCCACTCAACATCACCTCTCCCCATCTACCGTTTCCCCATCTCCCCTCTCCCCATCAGCTCTCCCCTTTCCCCATCACCTCTCCCCTCTCCCCATCACCTCTCCCCATCTACCCTTTCCCCATCTCCCCTCTCCCCATCACCTCTCCCCTCTCCCCATCACCTCTCCCTATCTACCCTTTCCCCGTCTCCCCTCTCCCCATCTACCCTTTCCCCGTCTCTCCTCTCCCCTCTCACCTCTTCCCTCTCCCCCATCACATCTTCCCTCTCCCCATCTCCCCTCTCCCCCATCACCTCTTCCCTCTCCCCATCTCCCCCTTTATTTTATTTCATTTTATTTATTCACTTTTATTTATTCAGCGGAACCTAATTGAGACCATTGTCTCATTTACAATGGTTCCCTGAGGACAAAAATGACATCAAGACAGCAAAAAATGCATTACTCATTTAACAACAGAGTTTTAAACTGCCCTATCGGCACCCGTGAATCCAGGTGGAATTTGTTTTGTAATGTATTCCATAACTGTGGTGCATTAAAACTAAAGGCGCATTTATCAAACTTTGTGGAGACAAGCGGGACCTCAAGAGTTAACCCTGCGAATGGGTTTGGTATCTCAAATTGTTATAATTCAACAAGGAAGTGAGGGATGTCTTGCTCCCACCGTCTTATAGGCAGAAACTCAAGCAGGATGTACCCGTGACTAGAACCCTTCAACGCTGGTCTGACCAATCGGAATCCATGCTTCAAGATTGTTTTGATCACTTGGACTGGGAAATGTTCCGGGCAGCCTCAGAGAATAACATTGATCTATACGCTGACTCAGTGAGTGAGTTTATAAGGAAGTGCATTGGAGATGTTGTACCTAGTGTGACTATTAAAACCTTCCCCAACCAGAAACCGTGGATAGATGGTGGCATTCGACATTTAAACGTGTTATCCATCATAAGGCTTCTGGCCCAGATGGCATCCCTAGCCGCGTCCTCAGAGCATCCGCAGAGCATCTGGCTGGTATGTTTACGGACATATTCAATCGCTCCCTATCCCAGTCTGCTGTCCCCACATGCTTCAAGATGGCCACCATTGTTCCTGTACCAAAGAACGCAAAGATAAATTAACTAAATGACTACCGCCCCGTAGCACTCACTTCTGTCATCATGAAGTGCTTTGAGAGACTAGTCAAGGATCATATCACCTCCACCTTACCTGCCACCCTAGACCCACTTCAGTTTGCATACCGCCCCAACAGGTCCACAGACGATAAAATCACCATCACACTGCACACTGCCCTATCCCATCTGGACAAGAGGAATACCTATGTAAGAAAGCTGTTCCTTGACTACAGCTCAGCATTCAACACCATAGTACCCTCCAAGCTCATCATTAAGCTTCAGGCCCTGGGTCTCAACCCCGCCCTGTGCAATTGGGTCCTGGACTTTCTGACGGGCCACCCCCAGGTGGTGAAGGTAGGAAACAACATCTCCACTTCGCTGATCCTCAACACAGGGGCCCCACAAGGGTGCGTTCTGAGCCCTCTCCTGTACTCCCTGTTCACCCATGACTGCGTGGCCAAGCACGCCTCCAACTCAATCATCAAGTTTGCAGACGACACAACAGTAGTGGGCGTGATTACCAACAACGACGAGACAGCCTACAGGGAGGAGGTGAGGGCATCCGGTGTGTGGTGTCAGAAAAACAACCTCTCACTCAACGTCAACAAAACAAAGGAGATGATCGTGGACTTCGGGAAACAGCAGAGGGAGCACCCCCCTATCCACATCGATGGGACAGTAGTGGAGAAGGTGGAAAATGTAAGTTCCTCGGCGTACACATCACGGACAAACTGAAATGGTCCACCCACACAACCTCAGGAGGGTGAAGAAATTTGGCTTGTCACCTAAAACCCTCACAAACTTTTACAGATGCACAATTGAGAGCATCCTGTCGGGATGTATCACCGCCTGGTACGGCAACTTCCCCGCCATCAACCGCAAGGCTCTGCAGAGGGTGGTGCGGTCTGCACAACGCATCACCGGGGGCAAACTATCTGCCCTCCAGGACACCTACACCACCCGATGTCACAGGAAGGCCAACAATATCATCAAGGACAACAACCACCCGGCCACTGCCTGTTCACCCTGCTACCATCCAGAAGGCGAGGTCAGTACAGGGGCATCAAAGCTGGGACGAAGAGACTGAAAAACAGCTTCTATCTCAAGGCCATCAGACTGTTAAACAGACATCACAAGCACTGAGAAGCTGCTGCCTTTCCACAGACTCAAATCATTGGCCACTTAAATAAATGGATCACTAGTCACTTTAAATAATGCCACTTTAATAATGTTTACATATCTTACATTACTCATCTCCATCTTGCCTATGCTGCTCGGGCATCGCTCTTCCATATATTTATATGTACATATTCTTATTCCATCCCTTTACATTTGTGTGTATTAGGTAGTTGTTGTGGAATTGTTAGATTACTTGTTGATATTACTGCACTGTCGGAACTAGAAGCACAAGCGTTTCGCTACACTCACATTAACATTGCTAACCATGTGTATGTGAATAAATACAATTTGATTTGATTTGTATGTCTGTTGGAAGCTTGTGGAGCAGAGCTTTTTAAACAACGTGTGAGTAATGATGGGATCTACGGGGCTTTAGGCCCAGCTGACCTTCTGATACAGGATGCAGTGATGGTTATTAAAACGGTCTCCTACTGTATAACAACATGTGAGTAATGAAGGGATCTACGGGGCTTTAGGTCCAGCTGACCTTCTGATACAGGATGCAGTGATGGGTATTAAAACTGTCTCCTACTGTATAACAACATGTGAGTAATGATGGGTATTAAAACGGTCTCCTACTGTATAATAAAACAGGGGGCGCTATGTTAGACGGCATTCAAAGGTTTAAGAGTAGTGGCTGCTGCATTTTGATAAATGGTGTCACCATAGTCTAGATCTGGCAGGAAAGTTGACTGTACGATTGTTTGGGGCATTTAATTGCAATTCATCTGATCACACTTCATAACATTCTGGAGTATATGCAAATTGCCATCATACAAACTGAGGCAGCAGACTGTGAAAATTAATATTTGTGTCATTCTCAAAACTTTTGGTCACGACTGTACAATCTGCTTCCTGCTGTTTAGAGAGAGACATGATCTATTGTAAAAAATAAGCTTTAAATCTTCGTTTTTTAACTTGCTCATCGGTATGTTTTTTAAGCGTTAGATCTTTATCAATCCAAACGGACAGATATTTACAGTGGGAACCCGCTCAATGAGAGAACCATCCAATGAGTGAATATGTAGCCATCTGTCACGACTCCGACCGAGGCAGGCTCTCCTTCCCGTTCGGGTGGCGCTCGGCGGTCGTCGTCACCGGCCTATTAGCTGCCACTGATCCTTTTCTCCCCCTCCTTATGTGTTTATTGATTACACCTGTTTTCATTTGTTGGTAATTAGTTGGGCTTATCAGTCAGCCGGCCCGCCCGGTTCTTTGTGCGGGATTATTAGTTGTTAAGCGTGGTGTCTGTTTTGTACTACGTGTCTACATGGTTACTGGACTGCTTTCATTCCCCCCCGTGTCTGGGGTAGTTTTTTGTGAGCACCCAGTATATTAGAAGGGTGACTTTAGTTTCTCAGTGTTCATTAAAAGGGAACATTTGTTATTGCACCCTCTGCTTCCTGCATTTGACTTCGCACTCCGACACCCAGTCCTTACACCATCTGAGACATTTTTCTGTGAATTTCATTAACAACATATATTTAGTTTTTCTCGCATTAAGTACACGTTTTAAATCAACAAGGGCTTTCTGTAATGTAACGAAATCAGATTGCAGCTCTAACATAGCTTGGTCAATAGTCGTTACAATAGCAAACAGAACCATATCGTCTGCATTCAGCCGATACGATTATCCCCTCTTTACCCCCTCATGCTCATCTCCAAGTTCCCTGTCTCTTCTCTAATATACTCTATTGTGTGTGTGTGTGTGTGTGCGTGTGTGCGTGTGTGCGTGTGTGTGTGTGTGTGTGTGTGTGTGTGTGTGTGTGTGTGTGTGTGTGTGTGTGTGTGTGTGTGTGTTTGTTTACTGGACATTCCCACTCATACATTCTGAACCGTATGTATGCGGAGTGATCGATAACCTAGAGAGGAGTATAAATCAGCTTCATACAGTGCTACTTTGTTCAGTAACCACAGTGTTTTATATAGTTCCCAGTCCTATGGAGCTGCCTAGATCTACACAGCATGGCACAGTACAGGATGGAATTGATCCTATTATACAGTCCTATAAAATACTGCAATGAGCCTCATGAACTCTAGAGTGCATGACATTGTGCAGTACGATTACGGCCAGGAGTGCAGCCAGAACTCCAGTCCTGGCCCCAGTTACCAGAGGGTCAGGGCCAGAGAGAGAGAGAGAGTAAGACAGAGACAAAGAAAGAGACATTATAACTGTCAGGGCTGTGAGTTAGAGAATACCCGAGACCCGATCCAGATCCAGAATTCTAAATGATGTCACGGTTCTGGGTCAGCTCTGATCTGATTGTCACAGGTCTCGGGTATGTGTCATTTTAACTGACTTGTCCAGAAGGAACCATATAGATCCAAACGTGACAGCTGCAGTAGAGAGAGAGAAATTGTATCATTTATGCTGCTGCTCTTTGCTCTTCATGAGAGTGGTGCGTGTAGCTTGTTGTTGTTATTGGCCAATCATAGGTCATCAAAGCGGCAATAGGCTACAGTCATAGAGCCTCGCTCCATGTTAAAGGAGAAGGACAGGCTTCAATGACCAAGAGCCAACAGCTAGGCTGCTACTTAATATTCTGAATGGAGTTGTTGTTTGTAACTGTAGGATGAGAAAGTGCATGCAGCCTCAGTTAGCCTAGCTATCTAGCTAGCTTATCTAGCTTCTCCCAGGTTGATGTAGTCTCAGTTAGCCTAGCTATCTAGCTAGCTTATCTAGCTTCTCCCATGTTGATGTAGCCTCAGTTAGCCTAGCTATCTAGCTAGCTTATCTAGCTTCTCCCGGTTTGATGCAGCCACAGTTAGCCTAGCTATCTAGCTAGCTTCTCCTGGTTTGATGCAGCCACAGTTAGCCTAGCTATCTAGCGAGCTTATCTAGCTTCTCCCGGTTTGATGCAGCCTCAGTTAGCCTAGCTATATAGCTAGCTTATCTAGCTTCTCCCATGTTGATGTAGCCTCAGTTAGCCTAGCTATCTAGCTAGCTTATCTAGCTTCTCCCGGTTTGATGCAGCCACAGTTAGCCTAGCTATCTAGCTAGCTTCTCCTGGTTTGATGCAGCCACAGTTAGCCTAGCTATCTAGCTAGCTTATCTAGCTTCTCCCGGTTTGATGCAGCCTCAGTTAGCCTAGCTATATAGCTAGCTTATCTAGCTTCTCCCAGTTTGATGCAGTCAGGAAAGATTGGATTGGAACGGGTCTGGATCTAACCAGGTCTATATGGAATGGGTCTAATTGTCCTCGGGTCCATTCGGAACGGTACTCTATATTGTACTAATTTATGCATATCGGGTTCGGATGGAAAAGCCCCAGGTCCATTTCGGAACGGGTCCAATTTTTAGGACCTGTGAAGGCCTCTGCTGTGAGTGTGACTGCATCCTGATTCTCCTCACTTGGACACACCCCATTACGGATTTCACAGCATTGGATTGGTGTAAAGCAGTATCTATCTGTGGGTGTGTTTTGGGGTATCATACCTCCCAGGGGTCCGTGTGGGTTGCCGTTGTGGTGTAGGAGACATGGCCCAGTGGGGCTCCCGTTGCGCTCCAGACGCCCCATCTTCCCTGGCGGGGGTCCGCTGAGGTCCGGGCTGCCCCCCCGCCGCTCCCGCTCAGGACTGTCCTGCATGCGGGGGCTCTCCCCACCACTGCGCTCCATCCCCCTCCAACCACCAGGGGGAGCTAATGCCAGAGGGTAAGGGCCTAGCAGGGTAAGAGAGGAGGAAGAGGGGGGAAAGAGAGAGAGAGAGAAATTGACCAGGGTCAGGTTTTCCGATAGCGATTGAATTTAAGCTTAGGAGTGTTTTAACAATACGTTTTGTCAACAGCCGAAGATGTAACATGCATTTCCCAAAACATTTGCTAAGTGTGTCATTGAGGCATGTGTCAATACTGATAGGATCGAAGGAAAGCTTTCTCCATTCAAATCTTCCCTTATCATTAGAATTATTCCACAATACTGACGATGTATCAGCTCCAAGAAAGAGATCACCTACGGTTGCAAATATTGAGGCGGCTTATTCTAACGCTTAACCCTATAATAATGAATTAAATCAACATTTGGCACATCATTGCTCACATGTTAGGCTACACATCATGAAATACACTGAGTATACCAAACATTAGGAACAGCTTCCTAGTATTGAGTTGCACCCCTCCTCCCCCCGAAAAGCATTCCAGATGCTGGCCCATGTTGACTCCAATGCTTCCAACAGTTGTGTCAAGTTGGCTGGATGTCCTTTGGGTGGTGGATCATCCTTGATACACACAGGAAACCGTTGAGCGTGAAAAACCCATCAGCGTTGCAGTTCATGACACAAACCGGTGTGCCTGGCACCTACTACCATACCCTGTTCAAAGGCACTTACATTGTTTGTGTGGTTCATTCACCCTCTGAATGGCACATATACACAATCCATGTCTCAATTGTCTCAAGGCTTAAAAATCCTTATTTAATCTGTCTCCTCCCCTTTATCTACACTGATTGATCATAAGGGATAAGGTATCATAGCTTCAGCTGGATTCACCTGGTCAGGGAAAGAGCATGTGTTCTTAATGTTTTGTACACTCAGTGTATATCAAGACAAATTACAGACAGTAGAATAATAGAACTCAATTGATTGAACATGAAATGTATCTCAATATAATTTACATAGGCATATAGCCTACTGTATTTATATTTTAATGCAGACATCTCGGTTTTAATTTTTATACGTCGCTTGTTTGTATCAACTGCAAATACATTGGCAACTTTGTATTTGTAGTCAAATTTGTTGGTGGTAACAGAGGCGGATAAACCATGTGATCATGGCCTTAAATAAATATGAGAACACCGAGGTCCGGACTTTGGTCATTTTTCTAATAAAACAATTAAATACTAATATATATACACAAATAATACACAATAAAGGAAATCAATTATGGGTCAAAAGTCAACATGTAAATATTGCACCCAGTGTTCAGAATGTGTGTATTCATGATCTGAGTTCTAATCGCGCCTGCCTCTTTGCGAACAAGTGGAATCATGAACAGTGGTTTCTTCGTTATGTTCGCCTGCGTCCCCTGGATTTGCTGCCTGATTTGCCTTTTTAGCAGCACATTCACCACCAGAGGCGGACAGGACATCTGGCATCTCGGGCAATTACCTGACGGGCTGGTCCATTTTCTGCCTAGAAGGCCTGTCTAACTCTTTTGTTTTTGCGCAAAACTCTCGCTATCTGGCTATCTGGTGGGATTGTAGGGTGGTGTCTCCCTCTCCGTCTCCCTCTCCCTCTCCGTCTCCCTCTCCGTCTCCCTCTTTGTCTCCCTCTCTGTCTCCTCTGCCTCCCCCTCTGTCTCCTCTAGCCAAGCCACTTACATAGTCAGTCAGGAGTGACATTTGTTGGGTGTGTGTGTGTGTGTGTGTGTGTGTGTGTGTGTGTGTGTGTGTGTGTGTGTGTGTGTGTGTGTGTGTGTGTGTGTGTGTGTGTGTGTGTGTGTGTGTGTGTGTGTGTGTGTGTGTGTGTGTTCATGAGTCTGTTCATACGTGCGTTGTGTCCTGGGATCACTATTATTGGTCTGCCAAAGCTCTGATACTGGTATTGTGCTCTCATACTGGTATTGTGTTCTCATACTGGTATTGTGTTCTCATACTGGTGTTGTGTTCTCATACTGGTATTGTTCTCTCATACGGTTATTGTGTTCTCATACTGGTATTGTGCTCTCATACTGGTATTGTGCTCTATACTGGTATTGTGTTCTCATACTGGTATTGTTCTCTCATACTGGTATTGTGCTCTCATACTGGTATTGTTCTCTCATACTGGTATTGTGCTCTCATACTGGTATTGTGTTCTCATACTGGTATTGTGTTCTCATACTGGTATTGTTCTCTCATACGGTTATTGTGTTCTCATACTGGTATTGTTCTCTCATACTGGTATTGTTCTCTCATACTGGTATTGTTCTCTCATACTGGTATTGTGTTCTCATACTGGTATTGTTCTCTCATACTGGTATTGTGCTCTCATGCTGGTATTGTGCTCTCATGCTGGTATTATGCTCTCATACTGGTATTGTGTTCTCATACTGGTATTGTGTTCTCATACTGGTGTTGTGTTCTCATACTGGTATTGTTCTCTCATACGGTTATTGTGTTCTCATACTGGTATTGTGCTCTCATACTGGTATTGTGTTCTCATACTGGTATTGTTCTCTCATACTGGTATTGTTCTCTCATACTGGTATTGTTCTCTCATACTGGTATTGTGTTCTCATACTGGTATTGTTCTCTCATACTGGTATTGTGCTCTCATACTGGTATTGTTCTCTCATACTGGTATTGTGCTCTCATACTGGTATTGTGCTCTCATGCTGGTATTGTGCTCTCATGCTGGTATTGTGCTCTCATGCTGGTATTGTGCTCTCATACTGGTATTGTGTTCTCATACTGGTATTGTTCTCTCATACGGTTATTGTGTTCTCATACTGGTATTGTGCTCTCATACTGGTATTGTGCTCTCATACTGGTATTGTGCTTTCATGCTGGTATTGTGCTCTCATTCTGGTATTGTGTTCTCATAATGGTATTGTGTTCTCATACTGGTATTGTGTTCTCATACTGGTATTGTTCTCTCATACGGTTATTGTGTTCTCATACTGGTATTGTGTTCTCATACTGGTATTGTGTTCTCATACTGGTATTGTTCTCTCATACTGGTATTGTGCTCTCATACTGGTATTGTGTTCTCATACTGGTATTGTGTTCTCATACTGGTATTGTGCTCTCATACTGGTATCGTGTTCTCATACTGGTATTGTGCTCTCATACTGGTATTATGCTCTCATACTGGTATTGTTCTCTCATATTGGCATTGTGTTCTCATACACACAGAGAGAGAGAGAGCATGAGAGAGCGAGAGAGAGAGCGAGAGAGAGAGCGAGAGAGAGCGAGAGAGAGCGAGAGAGGCTATTTAAACATCTTAGGCTAAGCAAGTAAAATATTAGCTACAGTAGCTAATCTAACAGCAAGGATATTCTTAAAATTGAAGGTAATACTAGAGAGCAGAGAGCTGAGAGCAGAGAGAGCAGAGCAGAGAGAGAGAGAGAGCAGAGCAGAGAGAGAGCAGAGCAGAGAGAGAGCAGAGCAGAGAGGGAGAGAGCCAATTAGAGAGAGAGAGAGAGAGCAGAGCAGAGAGTGAGAGAGAATTACAAAAGATACCCATCACAGATGACTGGGGGAGGCTAAGAGGATGTATTTTATTTAGACCACAGGCATATCTGACCTTATTTTACTGCCTACAAATAAGTGGGGGAGGAAAATAGGAATTACCTAATTTTGGGAGCAAGAGGGAGGACCAAAAAATGTGACAAGAAAAAAAAATATGTATAAGACGTGTTTGAAAGCGAGGGACGATCCTCATCCTCTTCCCCTGATTATTTTTACAGAACTAGTCTCTCTCTCCCTGCTAACGCTGTCATAAGTCCCCACAAAGACAATGTTTTCATGCTGTGGTCTCTCTCCCTCTCTTCTCCCCATCCCTCTGTTCTTCCCCCTCTCCGGCTCACACACCGGGGATCGCCTCTCATTTCTCCGCTACAGAAGAGGAAAACACCACCAACATTGAAACAAAAACAAAAAACAGCCCACACACACCCAATCAAAGAGGAATTACGAGTTTGGTTGAAATTTCTAAATGAATAATAAATTAAAAACATTAGCCTTGGCATAATTTACAAGAAACTTTACGTGGGCCAAACAGTGGAGCTCACCAATGGGGGGGTACACAGTGGAGCTCACCAACGGGGGGGTACACAGTGGAGCTCACCAACGGGGGGGTACACAGTGGAGCTTACCAACGGGTGGGCGAGGGGTACACAGTGGAGCTTACCAACGGGGAGGTACACAGTGGAGCTCACCAACGGGGGGGGGTACACAGTGGAGCTCACCAATGGGAGGGTACACAGTGGAGCTCACCAAAGGGGGGGTACACAGTGGAGCTTACTAACAGGGGGGTACACAGTGGAGCTCACCAAAGGGGGGGTAACACAGTGGAGCTTACCAACGGGGGGGGTTATAGCTCAGTTACACCTTTAAATCCAACCTGCAGCTCTGTTGAAGAACAATAGAACAGCCACAGAAGCTTTATTTTGCTGTAATATACTGTCTAATGTCTACAGCTTTAGAAACAGCCATTAAACTCTCTACTCCAATATAAACTGCATGGAGACAAATTGACTCCCAACCTCCTGATTTTTTTTTTACTCCTTATTGCTTGGCTGGTGTCTTTACCACAACAACACAGAATAGAGGCTCCGGTACGCGAGCTAGCCCAGTGTGTGGTAGTCCACCAGGAAGGATATCATAGTAAATGGGAAGTTGTGCAGCAACAGTGAATAAGGTTCAGAAATTATAGGTTTCTCTTTTGCATAACGTTGAATCGTTGTATCTTCCTTCCTGCCACCCTGACCTCAGCTCCCTTCAATTCTCTCTCAGTTCATGTGATACAACCTCTCCTCTCTTCTTTAATGTGATGTTGGTTACTGTAGAGACCCAGTGAAGTCGTATCAATAAGGAGGAGGCTGATGCACCCCAGAGGACATTGTGCTGCCTCTCCATAGTCCTGACTATTATTTCTCGAGAGGAGGCAGACAAAACCCACTAACAATAGCAGCCTCACTGAAAGTATCAATATCTACGACAACCCCTTTTCAGTCAGATTCGGTGGTCTGGTGAAACATTCATCTTTCTGAATTATGGATAGAGTGTAAGAATGTGGCGTATATTAAATATGGAACCCAGAGCCAGACAATGCCTGTTAGCCTGTGGACCTGTACCGAGAGCAGAGCAGAGCCACCCATGTCTCATAGTGTCATTGTTGGGGTTGGGACTGTGTGTCTGTAGGGAGGGGGCTGGGGTTGGGGCTGTGTGTCTGTAGGGGGGGGGGGGGCTGGGGTTGGGGCTGTGTGTCTGTAAGGAGGGTGCTGGGGTTGGGGCTGTGTGTCTGTAGGGGGGGGGGGCTGGGGTTGGGGCTGTGTGTCTGTAGGGAGGGGGCTGGGGTTGTGTGTCTCTATGGGTGTGTGCGTAGGTGAGTGCCATGGCCTAGTCTAGACTTACAGGGAAAAATATGAGCGCATACACAAATGCAAGCACGGATGAATGCGCACACACACACACACACACACACACACACACACACACACACACACACACAGACAGACAGACAGACAGACAGACAGACAGACAGACAGACAGACAGACAGACAGACAGACAGACACACACAGATAGTTGTGTAATGGTTAAGAAGCACTTCCACACTGTATGTTGACAAAAGTTACTAACTGTTCTTACGACAGTTCGATATATCAACGGATTTCATGACCAATAAACGGATCTATCCAACAGGCCAGATATAACTGTTAGATGACTTGGCCTTGTCAGGTTCACCAGAAACAGATGTAGGATCTGAATTTGATCACCCTGTTGCAGGATAACTTTCCTGAGCAGGATATTTAAAACGTGTAGTGTATTTGAGGTTTAAAAAGGCTTCTGAAGTTTGGAATTTCCACTTTGAAATGTACATTTTTTTTATCAACCCCTACAAAAAAAGGCCATTAATTATAACCCACATAATAATTCACATTTCCCTGCTGTACCAAACTGTCTCAAATTAAGATCCTACTGTATCATACATTGTGATACTTATATAGTCCTGGGAGATCAACAGTGAGATAAAAGCATCAGTTAATATTGAGTCGATAAGAAGTTAAATATCTGTCCCAGAGACGGCCATCTTGTAAGGCCTTGTGATAACAGAGAAGACACAGAGGCATTTTTGAGACCTTGAGCAGCTATTTAGATACAAACTTATTTGAAATTCACCAACTTGATTATCTTGGACACGAAGGTTTTATCTACAATTCAAAATGGGCTACTCCTAAATTTCCCAGTCTCACACAGACACAACAAAAGCACAGGCACAGATGTAAGATCACAAAGGAAAAATACAGACCCACCCTTACTGATGGGACAATACTACAGAGCAATGAACACACCTATAAACAATCCGTGAAACACACAAACACACACGTGTAATTCTAAACCTTCCTACACTGTACGAGACACAGAGCAAAGAGTATTCATGAGTTTCCATCATCCTTTGTAATACTGGTGCCATCGGCCAACTCATATTAATTCTTAGAATTGTGCAGTCAAATGACAGGGTGGAACTGTGTATAACAGTAAGACCAAAGAGACTGTCTCTCCCTCTCTTTTCTTGTACACCTCCTATATTTTCCTCTCTCTCTTTCCTTCTCTCTCCCTCTCATTCACCTCCTCTCTCTCTTTTCCTCTCTCTCTCTCTCCCTCTCATTCACCTCCTCTCTCTCTTTTCCTCTCTCTCTCTCTCCCTCTCATTCATCTCCTCTCTCTGTTTTCTTCTCTCTCTCTCTCCCTCTCATTTACCTATCTCTCTCTCTCCCTCTCATTTACCTCCTCTCTCTCTCCCTCTCATTCACCTCCTCTCTCTCTTTTCCTCTCTCTCTCTCTCTCATTCATCTCCTCTCTCTGTTTTCTTCTCTCTCTCTATCCCTCTCATTTACCTCCTCTCTCTCTCCCTCTCATTTACCTATCTCTCTCTCTCCCTCTCATTTACCTCCTCCCTCTCTCTCTCTCTCTTTCTCTCATTTACCTCCTCTCTCTCGCTCCCTCCCATTGACCTATTCTCTCTCTCTCTCTCTCTCTCTCTCTCTCTCTCTCTCTCCTCTCTCTCTCTCCTCTCTCTCTCTCTCTCTCTCTCTCTCTCTCTCTCTCTCTCACTCTCTCTCCCCCTCTCATTTACCTCCGCTCTCTCTCTCTCTCCCCTTCTCATTTACCTCTTCTCTCTCTCCCCCTCTCATGTACCTCCTCTCTCTCTCGCTCTCCCTCTCATTCACCTGTCTCTCTCCCCCTCTCATTTACCTCCTCTCTCTCTCTCCCTCTCTCTCTCTCTCTCTCTCATTCACCTCCTCTCTCTATCATTCACCTCCTCTCTCTTTTCCTCTCTACCTTCCTCTATCCTCCCCTTCCACCTCCTCTCTTTTCTTAGCTGTCTTTCTCTAACTCTTTCTTGTCTTTTCTGCTCCATTTTTTGACAGAAAAGGGAGAGTTGCTCTGAGCCAGCTGTGCCACACACAGGAAACTGAGGCCACTAAATGGTGTTCTACAGTGATCTAAGTGTACTTACAAACATAAACACTATGGAGAGAAAGAGAGCGAGAGAGAGTTAAAGAGAGTTACAGAGACAGAGAGACGAATAGAAAGTAAAAGGGACAGGTTGAGGTGTGAATGACAGGGTGAGGGGTGAGAGACAGGGTTGGGGATGAGAGAGGGTGCGCGAGGGAGAGATTGTATTAGGACAGACGGAGAACAAAAGCGAGTGGAGGAGAAACGTTGTAAGTAAGAACACAGAGAAATATAGTCTGCAAGAATACACATATAAGGTGAATGATGGAAAAGACAAAATGCAGATAACCTGTGGAGATACAGAGCACACAAACAGAGGAAGGTTAAACATCTAAAGAGAAAACAAGACAAATTCCCAGTAGGTCTTCCTCCCCACATAGTAAACCACACATGCCTAGCCTGTCCCACAGGAACATATCTATTTGCTAACAGTGTGATAAGATTGTATTAAAGAAATGCTCCACCATAGAAATGCAAAACAGGAAGGGAGAAAGGCTTATGACACATTATTAACCATATTACCAGGAAAGATTAGATTAATCACATTACTGAACGTACACTCAGCAGAGCTCTGTTCTCCAATAAACACCTGGGCCGTGTCCCAAATGGCACCCTGTATAGTGTACTACTTTAGATGAGATCCCTATGAGCCCTGGTAAAAAACTAGTGCACTACATATGGAAAAGGGTGTCATTTGGGATAAAGCCCTGTTTTACAGCAGGGCTATCATCCTTTTGGCTAATGCTGCTCTCTATGACAGAGATAAAAGATGGGTAGAGGGAGAGATATTAGTGTTGCTATTTTATCCTCCGCTCTTTCTTTCTTTCCTTCTCTCTCCCTTTATTTCCCTCTCTTTCTTTCTTTCTTTCTCTCTTTTTTTCTCTTTAACTCTCTCTCTCTGTGTGTACTGGAGAGGAGGGATTGGCAGAAAGCTGCATACCATTGGGTTTTAATATGATAGCACCATCCTGCCACGAACCTGCCGCGCCACCACAACAACAAAAGTGTCAACGGAAATTATATGAAAACCTGTGTAGCTGAATGTGAGTCTTGTGATATTGTGGGGTGTTTATCTGTGAGTATGTTGATCATTCATGAAGTGCTGTAGTCGAGTATGTTGTGGTGCTCATGGGGGAGAGTTGTAGAGAGAGGGGGGAGTTGGAAGAGAGAGGGGGGAGTTGGAGAGAGGGGGAGAGTTGGAGAGAGGGGGAGAGTTGGAGAGAGAAGGGGGAGAGTTGTAGAGAGAGGGGGAGAGTTGTAGAGAGAGGGGAGAGTTGGAGAGAGAGGGGGAGAGTTGGAGAGAGGGGGAGAGTTGGAGAGAGGGGGAGAGTTGGAGAGAGAGGGGGGAGTTGGAGAGAGAGAGGGGGGAGTTGGAGAGAGAGGGGGGAATTGGAGAGAGAGGGGGGAGTTGGAGAGAGAGGGGGGAGTTGGAAAGAGAGGGGGGAGTTGGAAAGAGAGGGAGAGATGGAGAGGGGGGGTGAAGAGAGAGGGGGAGAGTTGTAGAGAGGGGGAGAGTTGTAGAGAGGGAGGAGAGTTGGAGGGTAGAGGGAGAGTTGGAGGGTAGAGAGGAGAGTGGAGGGGAGAGAGTTGGAGGGAGGGAGGGAGAGGTGAGAGAGAGGAGGGAGAGGTGGAGAGGGAGGGAGGGTAGTAGAGGGAGGGAGGAGTGGAGAGGGAGGGAGGAGAGTGGAGGGTAGAGAGCGGAGGAGAGTTGGAGAGAGAGAGGAGGGAGAGGTGGAGAGGGAGAGGAGGGTAGAGTAGGAGAGAGAGAGGGGAAGAGTTGGAGAGAGAGGGGAGGGAGTTGGTAGAGAGGGGGGGAGGGAGTTGGAGGGAGAGGAGGGTAGAGATGGAGGGAGAGGAGGGAGGGAGTTGGAGGGTAGAGAGTTGGAGGGATGGGGGGAGAGGGAGGGTAGAGAGGGAGGGTAGAGAGGGACAGCGGGAGTTGGTAGAGATGGGAGGGAGTTGGGGAGAGAGGGGGAGAGTTGGAGAGAGAGGGGGAGAGTTGGAGAGAGAGGAGGAGAGTTGGAGAGAGAGGGGGAGAGTTGGAGAGAGAGGGAGGAGTGGAGAGAGAGGGGGGAGTGGTAGAGAGAGGAGGGAGTGAAAGATAGAGGGGGAGGGAGTGGTAGAGAGAGAGGAGAGTGGTAGAGAGAGGGGGAGTGTAGAGAGGGAGGGAGGAGGTAGAGAGGGAGGGAGGGTAGAGAGAGGGGGTGAGGGAGGAGGGAGAGGTAGAGAGAGGGAGTGATAGAGAGGGAGGGAGGGAGGGAGGAGAGGGAGGGTAGAGAGGGAGGGAGGGTAGAGAGGGAGGGAGGGAGGGAGGGTAGAGAGGGAGGGAGGGAGAGAGGGAGGGAGGGTAGAGAGGGAGGGAGGGTAGAGAGGGAGGGGGAGGGTGGAGAGAGGGAGGGAGGGTAGAGAGGGAGGGAGGGTAGAGAGGGAGGGAGGTGGAGGGAGGGAGGGAGAGGTAGAGAGGGAGGGAGGGTAGAGAGGGAGGGAGGGAGGGAGGGAGGGAGGGTAGAGATGGAGGGAGGTGAGAGGAGGGAGGGAGGTAGAGAGGGAGGGAGGTGTAGAGAGAGGAGGGAGGGTAGAGAGGGAGGGAGGGTAGAGAGGGAGGGAGGGGAGAGAGAGGGAGGAGAGGGTAGTAGAGGGAGGGAGGGGAGAGAGGGAGGGAGGGAGAGAGGGAGGGTAGAGAGGGAGGGAGAGGTAGAGAGGGAGGGAGGGTAGAGAGGGAGGGAGGGTAGAGAGGGAGGGAGAGTAGAGAGGAGGGAGGAGTAGGAGGGAGGGAGGGTAGAGAGGGAGGGAGGGTAGAGATGGAGGGAGGGAGGGAGAGGGAGGGTAGAGAGGGAGGGAGGGTAGAGAGGGAGGGAGGGAGGGAGAGAGAGGGGAGAGGTAGAGAGGGAGGGAGGGTAGAGAGGGAGGGAGAGGTAGTAGAGGGAGGGAGGGAGGGAGGGGGAGAGGGTGAGAGGGAGGGAGGGGAGAGGAGGGAGGGTAGAGAGGGAGGGAGGGTGTAGAGGGAGGGAGAGAGTGGAGAGGAGGGAGGGAGGGAGTAGAGAGGGAGGGAGGGTAGAGAGAGGGAGGGAGGGAGTAGAGGGGGAGTGGAGGGAGGGAGGGTAGGGAGAGGGAGGGAGGGAGTGAGAGGGGGAGTAGAAGGGAGGGAGGGTAGAGAGGGAGGGAGAGGAGTAGAGGGGGAGGAGAGGGAGGGAGTGGAGGAGAGGGGAGAGAGGGAGGAGTAGAGAGGGAGGGAGGGTAGAGAGGGGAGGGAGGGTAGAGGAGGGAGGGAGGGTAGGAGGGGAGGGTAGAGAG
This sequence comes from Salvelinus fontinalis, assembly GCF_029448725.1. NCBI lineage: Eukaryota > Metazoa > Chordata > Actinopteri > Salmoniformes > Salmonidae > Salvelinus > Salvelinus fontinalis. The sequence continues at coordinate 32,377,545 of NC_074683.1, forward strand.
GGAGGGGAGTAGAGGAGGGAGGTAGAGGGGGAGGGTAGAGGGGAGAGGGAGGGAGGGAGTAGAGGAGGGAGGGTAGAGGAGGGAGGGAGGGAGGTAGAGGGGAGGTAGAGGAGGGGAGGGAGGGTAGAGAGGGAGGGAGAGGGGGAGGGTGGAGTAGAGAGGGAGGGAGGGAGGGAGTTGGAGGGTAGAGGAGGGAGGGAGGGTAGAGAGGGAGGGAGGAGTGGAGGGTAGGAGGGTAGAGAGGGAGGGAGGGAGGGTAGGGAGAGGGAGGGAGGGTAGTGAGAGGGAGGGAGGGTAGAGAGGGAGGGAGGGTAGAGAGGGAGGGAGAGGAGTAGAGGGGGAGGAGAGGGGGAGAGGGAGGTAGAGGGTGAGTAGAGGGGAGGAGTAGAGAAGGGGGAGGGAGGGGGGGAGGGAGTAGAGAGGGAGGGAGGTAGAGAGGGAGGGAGGGTAGGAGGAGGGAGGGTAGAGGAGGGAGGGAGGGAGTTAGAGAGGGAGGGTGGAGGGGAGAGGGAGGGTGGGTAGAGAGGGTGGGAGGGTAGAGAGGGAGGGAGTAGAGAGGGCGAGGAGGGAGGAGAGGGAGGGAGGGTGAGAGAGGGAGGGAGGGAGTAGAGAGGGAGGGAGGGTAGAGAGGGAGGGAGGGTAGAGAGGGAGGGAGGTAGAGGGGGGAGGGTAGAGTAGAGAGGGGAGGGAGGGAGGGGGAGGGAGTGGTAGGAGGGAGGGAGGGAGGGTAGAGGGGGAGTAGAGAGGGAGGGTAGAGGGAGGTGAGGGGTAGTAGAGGAGGGAGGGAGGGTAGAGAGGGAGTGAGAGGGTAGAGAGGGAGTTGGAGGGTAGAGGGGGAGGGAGGGAGGGTGGAGAGTTGGAGTTAAAGGAGGGTAGTTAGAGGGGGAGAGGAGGAGATAGAGGGGGAGTGAGAGGGGGCGTTAGAGGGAGGGAGGGTAGGAGTGAGAAGGGGTAGTTAGAGGGAGGGAGTTGGAGGGAGAGAGTGAGTGAGAGGTGGGTAGAGAGGGAGGGAGAGGTGGAGTTAGAGGGAGGAGTTAGAGGGGGGAGTGGGAGGTAGAGGGGGAGGGTAGAGGGAGGAGAGGTGAGAGGGAGAGGAGGGTAGTGAGAGGAGGGAGGGTAGAGAGGGAGGGAGGGTTGAGAGGGAGAGGTGGGAGGGTAGAGGGGGAGAGTTGGAGGGTAGAGGGAGGGTGGGAGGGGTAGAGAGTTGGAGGGTCGAGGGGGAGGGAGAGGAGGGAGGGAGTTGGAGGGTAGAGCGGGAGTTGGAGGGGTAGAGAGTTGGAGTGAGAGGGGGAGTTAGAGGGAGGGAGGGTAGAGGGGGAGTTGGAGGGTAGGAGAGTTGGAGTTAGAGGGGTAGTTAGAGGGAGGGGAGTGAGAGGGGGGGAGTTGGAGGGTAGAGGGGGAGTGAGAGGGAGGCGAGTTGGAGGGTAGACGAGGGAGTTATAGGTAGGAGAGTTGGAGGGTAGAGGGGTAGTGAGAGGGGGAGTTAGAGGGGGGGAGTTGGAGGGGTAGAGGGGGAGTGAGAGGGGTAGAGAGTTGGAGGGAGGGAGGGGAGTTAGAGGGAGGGAGTTGGAGGGTAGAGGGGGAGTTAGAGGGGGAGAGTTGAGTTAGAGGGGGAGTTAGAGGGGTAGTTAGAGGGGGAGAGTTGGAGTTAGAGGGGGAGTTGGAGGTTGGAGAGTTGGAGTTAGAGGGGTAGTTAGAGGGGGAGTTAGAGGGGGGGAGTTGGAGTTAGAGCGGGTGTTAGTAGGGGACAGTTGGAGTTAGAGGGGGAGTTAGAGGGGGAGAGTTGGAGTTAGAAGGGGAGTTAGAAGGGGAGTTAGAGGGGGAGTTGGAGTTAGAGGGGGAGTTAGAGGGGGAGAGTTGGAGTTAGAGGGGGAGTTAGAGGGGGAGTTAGAGGGGGAGAGTTGGAGTTAGAGGGGGAGTTATAGGGGGAGAGTTGGATTTAGAGGGGGAGTTAGAGGGTGAGTTAGAGGGGGAGAGTTGGAGTTAGAGGGGGAGTTAGAGGGGGAGAGGGGGAGTTAGAGGGGGGAGTTGGAGTTAGGAGGGGAGTTAGAGGGGGAGAGTTGGAGTTAGAGGGGGAGTTAGAGGGGTAGTTAGGGGGGGAGTTAGAGTTAGAGGGGGAGTTAGAGAGGGGAGAGTTGGAGTTAGAGGGGGAGTTAGAGGGGGAGAGTTGGAGTTAGAAGGGGAGTTAGAGGAGGAGAGTTGGAGTTAGAGGGGGAGTTATAGGTTGGAGAGTTGAGTTAGAGGGGGAGTTAGAGGGGGAGTCAGAGGGGGAGAGTTGGAGTTAGAGGGGGAGTTAGAGGGGGAGTTAGAGGGGGAGTTGGAGTTAGAGGGGGAGTTAGAGGGGGAGAGTTGGAGTTAGAAGGGGAGAGTTGGAGTTAGAAGGGGAGTTAGAGGGGGAGAGTTGGAGTTAGAGGGGGAGTTAGAGGGGGAGAGTTGGAGTTAGAGGGGGAGTTATAGGTTGGAGAGTTGGAGTTAGAGGGGGAGTTAGAGGGGGGAGTTGGAGTTAGAGCGGGAGTTGGAGTTAGAGGGGGAGAGTTGGAGTTAGAGGGGGAGTTAGAGGGGGAGTTAGAGGGGGAGTTAGAGGGGGAGTTAGAGGGGGAGTTTGAGTTAGAGGGGGAGTTAGAGGGGGAGAGTTGGAGTTAGAGGGGGAGTTAGAGGGGGAGAGTTGGAGTTAGAGGGGGAGTTATAGGTTGGAGAGTTGGAGTTAGAGGGGGAGTTAGAGGGGGAGAGTTGGAGATAGAGGGGGAGTTAGAGGGGGAGTTAGAGGGGGAGAGTTGGAGTTAGAAGGGGAGTTAGGGGGGGGAGTTGGAGTTAGAGAGGGAGTTATAGATTGGAGAGTTGGAGTTAGAGGTGGAGTTAGAGGGGGAGTTAGAGGGGGAGTTGGAGTTAGAGGGGGAGTTAGAGGGGGAGAGTTGGAGTTAGAGGGGGAGTTAGAGGGAGAGTTGGAGTTAGAGGGGGAGTTAGAGGGGGAGAGTTGGAGTTAGAGGGGGAGTTAGAGGGGGAGTTGGAGGAGGAGAGTTGGAGTTAGAGGGGTAGTTAGAGGGGGAGTTAGAGGGGGGGAGTTGGAGTTAGAGGGGGAGTTAGAGGGGGCGAGTTGGAGTTAGACGGGGAGTTATAGGTTGGAGAGTTGGAGTTAGAGGGGTAGTTAGAGGGGGAGTTAGAGGGGGGGAGTTGGAGTTAGAGGGGGAGTTAGAGGGGGAGAGTTGGAGTTAGAAGGGGAGTTAGAGGGGGAGTTGGAGTTAGAGGGGGAGTTAGAGGGGGAGAGTTGGAGTTAGAGGGGGAGTTAGAGGGGTAGTTAGAGGGGGAGAGTTGGAGTTAGAGGGGGAGTTGGAGGTTGGAGAGTTGGAGTTAGAGGGGTAGTTAGAGGGGGAGTTAGAGGGGGGGAGTTGGAGTTAGAGGGGGAGTTAGTGGGGGAGAGTTGGAGTTAGAGGGGGAGTTAGAGGGGGAGAGTTGTAGTTAGAGGGGGAGTTATAGGGGGAGAGTTGGAGTTAGAGGGGGAGTTAGAGGGGGAGTTAGAGGGGGAGAGTTGGAGTTAGAGGGGGAGTTAGAGGGGGAGAGGGGGAGTTAGAGGGGGAGTTAGAGGGGGAGAGTTGGAGTTAGAGGGGGAGTTATAGGTTGGAGAGTTGGAGTTAGAGGGGGAGTTAGAGGGGGAGTCAGAGGGGGAGTCAGAGGGGGAGTCAGAGGGGGAGAGTTGGAGTTAGAGGGGGAGTTAGATTTGGAGTTAGAGGGGGAGTTAGAGGGGGAGTTGGAGTTAGAGGGGGAGTTAGAGGGGGAGTTGGAGTTAGAGGGGGAGTTAGAGGGAGGAGTTGGAGTTAGAGGGGGAGTTAGAGGGGGAGTTAGAGGGGGAGAGTTGGAGTTAGAGGGGGAGTTATAGGGGGAGAGTTGGAGTTAGAGGGGGAGTTAGAGGGGGAGTTAGAGGGGGAGAGTTGGAGTTAGAGGGGGAGTTAGAGGGGGAGAGTTAGAGTTAGAGGGGGAGTTAGAGGGGGACTTAGAGGTGGAGAGTTGGAGTTAGAGGGGAGTTAGAGGGGGAGAGGGGGAGTTAGAGGGGGAGTTAGAGGGGGAGAGTTGGAGTTAGAGGGGGAGTTATAGGTTGGAGAGTTGGAGTTAGAGGGGGAGTTAGAGGGGGAGTCAGAGGGGGAGTCAGAGGGGGAGTCAGAGGGGGAGAGTTGGAGTTAGAGGGGGAGTTAGAGGGGGAGTTAGAGGGGGAGAGTTGGAGTTAGAGGGGGAGTTAGAGTTGGAGTTAGAGGGGGAGTTAGAGGGGGAGTTAGAGGGGGAGTTGGAGTTAGAGGGGGAGTTAGAGGGAGGAGTTGGAGTTAGAGGGGGAGTTAGAGGGGGAGTTAGAGGGGGAGAGTTGGAGTTAGAGGGGGAGTTATAGGGGGAGAGTTGGAGTTAGAGGGGGAGTTAGAGGGGGAGTTAGAGGGGGAGAGTTGGAGTTAGAGGGGGAGTTAGAGGGGGAGAGTTAGAGTTAGAGGGGGAGTTAGAGGGGGACTTAGAGGTGGAGAGTTGGAGTTAGAGGGGGAGTTATAGGTTGGAGAGTTGGAGTTAGAGGGGGAGTTAGAGGGGGAGTTAGAGGGGGGAGTTGGAGTTAGGAGGGGAGTTAGAGGGGGAGAGTTGGAGTTAGAGGGGGAGTTAGAGGGGGAGTTAGAGGGGTAGTTAGGGGGGGAGTTGGAGTTAGAGGGGGAGTTAGAGGGGGAGAGTTGGAGTTAGAGGGGGAGAGTTGGAGTTAGAAGGGGAGTTAGAGGGGGAGAGTTGGAGTTAGAGGGGGAGATGGAGGAGGAGAGTTGGAGTTAGAGGGGGAGTTATAGGTTGGAGAGTTGGAGTTAGAGGGGGAGTTAGAGGGGGAGTCAGAGGGGGAGAGTTGGAGTTAGAGGGGGAGTTAGAGGGGAAGTTAGAGGGGGAGTTGGAGTTAGAGGGGGAGAGTTGGAGTTAGAGGGGGAGAGTTGGAGTTAGAAGGGGAGTTATAGGTTGGAGAGTTGGAGTTAGAGGGGGAGTTAGAAGGGGGAGTTGGAGTTAGAGGGGGAGTTGGAGTTAGAGGGGGAGAGTTGGAGTTAGAGGGGGAGTTAGAGGGGGAGTTAGAGGGGGAGTTGGAGGGGTAGTTAGAGGGGGAGTTAGAGGGGGAGTTGGAGTTAGAGGGGGAGTTAGAGGGGGAGAGTTGGAGTTAGAGGGGGAGTTAGAGGGGGAGAGTTGGAGTTAGAGGGGGAGTTATAGGTTGGAGAGTTGGAGTTAGAGGGGGAGTTAGAGGGGGAGAGTTGGAGATAGAGGGGGAGTTAGAGGGGGGGAGTTGGAGTTAGAGAGGGAGTTATAGATTGGAGAGTTGGAGTTAGAGGTGGAGTTAGAGGGGGAGTTAGAGGGGGGAGTTGGAGTTAGAGGGGGAGTTAGAGGGGGAGTCAGAGGGGGAGTCAGAGGGGGAGAGTTGGAGTTAGAGGTGGAGTTAGAGGGGGAGTTAGAGGGGGAGTTAGAGGGGCAGAGTTGGAGTTAGAGGGGGAGTCAGAGGGGGAGTCAGAGGGGGAGAGTTGGAGTTAGAGTTGGAGTTAGAGGGGGAGTTAGAGGGGGAGTTAGAGGGGGAGTTAGAGGGGGAGTTGGAGTTAGAGGGGGAGTTAGAGGGGGAGTTGGAGTTAGAGGGGGAGTTAGAGGGAGGAGTTGGAGTTAGAGGGGGAGTTAGAGGGGGAGAGTTGGAGTTAGAGGGGGAGTTATAGGGGGAGAGTTGGAGTTAGAGGGGGAGTTAGAGGGGGAGTTAGAGGGGGAGAGTTGGAGTTAGAGGGGGAGTTAGAGGGGGAGAGTTGGAGTTAGAGGGGGAGTTAGAGGGGGAGTTAGAGGGGGAGAGTTGGAGTTAGAGGGGGAGTTATAGGTTGGAGAGTTGGAGTTAGAGGGGGAGTTAGAGGGGGAGTCAGAGGGGGAGAGTTGGAGTTAGAGGGGGAGTTAGAGGGGGAGTCAGAGGGGGAGAGTTGGAGTTAGAGGGGGAGTTAGAGGGGGAGAGTTGGAGTTAGAGGGGGAGTTAGAGTTGGAGTTCGAGGGGGAGTTAGAGGGGGAGAGTTGGAGTTAGAAGGGGAGTTAGAGGGGGGAGTTGGAGATAGAGGGGGAGTTAGAGGGGGAGTTATAGGTTGGAGAGTTGGAGTTAGAGGGGTAGTTAGATGGAGAGTTAGAGGGGGAGAGTTGGAGTTAGAGGGGGAGTTATAGGGGGAGAGTTGGAGTTAGAGGGGGAGTTAGAGGGGGAGAGTTGGAGTTAGAGGGGGAGTTAGAGGGGGAGTTAGGGGGGGAGTTAGGGGGGGAGTTAGAGTTAGAGGGGAAGTTATAGGTTGGAGAGTTGGAGTTAGAGGTGGAGTTAGAGGGGGAGAGTTGGAGAGTTGGAGTTAGAGGGGGAGTTAGAGGTTGGAGAGTTGGAGTTAGAGGGGGAGTTAGAGGGGGAGTTAGAGAGGGAGAGTTGGAGTTAGAGGGGGAGTTAGAGGGGGAGTTAGAGAGGGAGAGTTGGAGTTAGAGGGGGAGTTATAGGGGGGGAGCTGGAGTTAGAGGGGGAGTTATAGGGGGAGAGTTGGAGTTAGAGGGGGAGTTAGAGGGGGAGTTAGAGGGGGAGAGTTGGAGTTAGAGGGGGAGTTAGAGGGGGAGATTTGGAGTTAGAGGGGGAGTTAGAGGGGGAGAGTTGGAGTTAGAGGGGGAGTTATAGGTTGGAGAGTTGGAGTTAGAGGGGGAGTTAGAGGGGGAGTCAGAGGGGGAGAGTTGGAGTTAGAAGGGGAGTTAGAGGGGGGAAGTTGCAGTTAGAGAGGGAGTTATAGGTTGGAGAGTTGGAGTTAGAGGTGGAGTTAGAGGGGGAGTTATAGTTAGAGGGGGAGTTAGAGGGGGAGAGTTGGAGTTAGAGGGGGAGTTAGAGGGGGAGAGTTGGAGTTAGAGGGGGAGTTAGAGGGGGAGAGTTGGAGTTAGAAGGGGAGTTAGAGGGGGAGTTAGAGGGGAGAGTTGGAGTTAGAGGGGGAGTTAGAGGGGGAGAGTTGGAGTTAGAGGGGGAGTTAGAGGGGGAGAGTTGGAGTTAGAGGGGGAGTTATAGGTTGGAGAGTTGGAGTTAGAGGGTAGTTAGATGGAGAGTTAGAGGGGGAGAGTTGGAGTTAGAGGTGGAGTTAGAGGGGGAGAGTTGGAGTTAGAGGGGGAGTTAGAGGTTGGAGAGTTGGAGTTAGAGGGGGAGTTAGAGGGGGAGTTAGAGAGGGAGAGTTGGAGTTAGAGGGGGAGTTAGAGGGGGAGTTAGAGAGGGAGAGTTGGAGTTAGAGGGGGAGTTAGAGGGGGAGAGTTGGAGTTAGAGGTGGAGTTAGAGGGGGAGTTAGAGTTGGAGTTAGAGGGGGAGTTATAGGTTGGAGTTAGAGGGGGAGTTAGAGGGGGAGAGTTGGAGTTAGAGGGGGAGTTAGAGTTGGAGTTCGAGGGGGAGTTAGAGGGGGAGAGTTGGAGTTAGAGTTGGAGTTAGAGGGGGAGTTAGAGGGGGAGTTAGAGGGGGAGTTAGAGGGGGAGTTAGAGGGGGAGTTGGAGTTAGAGGGGGAGTTAGAGGGGGAGTTGGAGTTAGAGGGGGAGTTAGAGGGAGGAGTTGGAGTTAGAGGGGGAGTTAGAGGGGGAGAGTTGGAGTTAGAGGGGGAGTTATAGGGGGAGAGTTGGAGTTAGAGGGGGAGTTAGAGGGGGAGTTAGAGGGGGAGAGTTGGAGTTAGAGGGGGAGTTAGAGGGGGAGAGTTGGAGTTAGAGGGGGAGTTAGAGGGGGAGTTAGAGGGGGAGAGTTGGAGTTAGAGGGGGAGTTATAGGTTGGAGAGTTGGAGTTAGAGGGGGAGTTAGAGGGGGAGTCAGAGGGGGAGAGTTGGAGTTAGAGGGGGAGTTAGAGGGGGAGTCAGAGGGGGAGAGTTGGAGTTAGAGGGGGAGTTAGAGGTGGAGTTAGAGGGGGAGTTAGAGGGGGAGTTATAGGTTGGAGTTAGAGGGGGAGTTAGAGGGGGAGAGTTGGAGTTAGAGGGGGAGTTAGAGTTGGAGTTCGAGGGGGAGTTAGAGGGGGAGAGTTGGAGTTAGAAGGGGAGTTAGAGGGGGGAGTTGGAGATAGAGGGGGAGTTAGAGGGGGAGTTATAGGTTGGAGAGTTGGAGTTAGAGGGGTAGTTAGATGGAGAGTTAGAGGGGGAGAGTTGGAGTTAGAGGGGGAGTTATAGGGGGAGAGTTGGAGTTAGAGGGGGAGTTAGAGGGGGAGAGTTGGAGTTAGAGGGGAGTTAGAGGGGGAGTTAGGGGGGGAGTTAGAGTTAGAGGGGAAGTTATAGGTTGGAGAGTTGGAGTTAGAGGTGGAGTTAGAGGGGGAGAGTTGGAGAGTTGGAGTTAGAGGGGGAGTTAGAGGTTGGAGAGTTGGAGTTAGAGGGGGAGTTAGAGGGGGAGTTAGAGAGGGAGAGTTGGAGTTAGAGGGGGAGTTAGAGGGGGAGTTAGAGAGGGAGAGTTGGAGTTAGAGGGGGAGTTATGGGGGGAGCTGGAGTTAGAGGGGGAGTTATAGGGGGAGAGTTGGAGTTAGAGGGGGAGTTAGAGGGGGAGTTAGAGGGGGAGAGTTGGAGTTAGAGGGGGAGTTAGAGGGGGAGATTTGGAGTTAGAGGGGGAGTTAGAGGGGGAGAGTTGGAGTTAGAGGGGGAGTTATAGGTTGGAGAGTTGGAGTTAGAGGGGGAGTTAGAGGGGGAGTCAGAGGGGGAGAGTTGGAGTTAGAAGGGGAGTTAGAGGGGGGAAGTTGCAGTTAGAGAGGGAGTTATAGGTTGGAGAGTTGGAGTTAGAGGTGGAGTTAGAGGGGGAGTTATAGTTAGAGGGGGAGTTAGAGGGGGAGAGTTGGAGTTAGAGGGGGAGTTAGAGGGGGAGAGTTGGAGTTAGAGGGGGAGTTAGAGGGGGAGAGTTGGAGTTAGAAGGGGAGTTAGAGGGGGAGTTAGAGGGGAGAGTTGGAGTTAGAGGGGGAGTTAGAGGGGGAGAGTTGGAGTTAGAGGGGGAGTTAGAGGGGGAGAGTTGGAGTTAGAGGGGGAGTTATAGGTTGGAGAGTTGGAGTTAGAGGGGTAGTTAGATGGAGAGTTAGAGGGGGAGAGTTGGAGTTAGAGGTGGAGTTAGAGGGGGAGAGTTGGAGTTAGAGGGGGAGTTAGAGGTTGGAGAGTTGGAGTTAGAGGGGGAGTTAGAGGGGGAGTTAGAGAGGGAGAGTTGGAGTTAGAGGGGGAGTTAGAGGGGGAGTTAGAGAGGGAGAGTTGGAGTTAGAGGGGGAGTTAGAGGGGGAGAGTTGGAGTTAGAGGTGGAGTTAGAGGGGGAGTTAGAGTTGGAGTTAGAGGGGGAGTTATAGGTTGGAGTTAGAGGGGGAGTTAGAGGGGGAGAGTTGGAGTTAGAGGGGGAGTTAGAGTTGGAGTTCGAGGGGGAGTTAGAGGGGGAGAGTTGGAGTTAGAAGGGGAGTTAGAGGGGGGAGTTGGAGATAGAGGGGGAGTTAGAGGGGGAGTTATAGGTTGGAGAGTTGGAGTTAGAGGGGTAGTTAGATGGAGAGTTAGAGGGGGAGAGTTGGAGTTAGATGGGGAGTTATAGGGGGAGAGTTGGAGTTAGAGGGGGAGTTAGAGGGGGAGAGTTGGAGTTAGAGGGGGAGTTAGAGGGGGAGTTAGGGGGGGAGTTAGAGTTAGAGGGGAAGTTATAGGTTGGAGAGTTGGAGTTAGAGGTGGAGTTAGAGGGGGAGAGTTGGAGAGTTGGAGTTAGAGGGGAGTTAGAGGTTGGAGAGTTGGAGTTAGAGGGGGAGTTAGAGGGGGAGTTAGAGAGGGAGAGTTGGAGTTAGAGGGGGAGTTAGAGGGGGAGTTAGAGAGGGAGAGTTGGAGTTAGAGGGGGAGTTATAGGGGGGGAGCTGGAGTTAGAGGGGGAGTTATAGGGGGAGAGTTGGAGTTAGAGGGGGAGTTAGAGGGGGAGTTAGAGGGGGAGAGTTGGAGTTAGAGGGGGAGTTAGAGGGGGAGATTTGGAGTTAGAGGGGGAGTTAGAGGGGGAGAGTTGGAGTTAGAGGGGGAGTTATAGGTTGGAGAGTTGGAGTTAGAGGGGGAGTTAGAGGGGGAGTCAGAGGGGGAGAGTTGGAGTTAGAAGGGGAGTTAGAGGGGGGAAGTTGCAGTTAGAGAGGGAGTTATAGGTTGGAGAGTTGGAGTTAGAGGTGGAGTTAGAGGGGGAGTTATAGTTAGAGGGGGAGTTAGAGGGGGAGAGTTGGAATTACAGGGGAGTTAGAGGGGGGGTTGGGGGGGGAGTTAGAGTTAGAGGGGAAGTTATAGGTTGGAGAGTTGGAGTTAGAGGTGGAGTTAGAGGGGGAGAGTTGGAGTTAGAGGGGGAGTTAGAGGTTGGAGAGTTGGAGTTAGAGGGGGAGTTAGAGGGGGAGTTAGAGAGGGAGAGTTGGAGTTAGAGGGGGAGTTAGAGGGGGAGTTAGAGAGGGAGAGTTGGAGTTAGAGGGGGAGTTAGAGGGGGAGAGTTGGAGTTAGAGGTGGAGTTAGAGGGGGAGTTAGAGTTGGAGTTAGAGGGGGAGTTATAGGTTGGAGTTAGAGGGGAAGTTAGAGGGGGAGAGTTGGAGTTAGAGGGGGAGTTAGAGTTGGAGTTCGAGGNGGGAGTTAGGGGGGGAGTTAGAGTTAGAGGGGAAGTTATAGGTTGGAGAGTTGGAGTTAGAGGTGGAGTTAGAGGGGGAGAGTTGGAGAGTTGGAGTTAGAGGGGGAGTTAGAGGTTGGAGAGTTGAGTTAGAGGGGGAGTTAGAGGGGGAGTTAGAGAGGGAGAGTTGGAGTTAGAGGGGGAGTTAGAGGGGGAGTTAGAGAGGGAGAGTTGGAGTTAGAGGGGGAGTTATAGGGGGGGAGCTGGAGTTAGAGGGGGAGTTATAGGGGGAGAGTTGGAGTTAGAGGGGGAGTTAGAGGGGGAGTTAGAGGGGGAGAGTTGGAGTTAGAGGGGGAGTTTAGAGGGGGAGATTTGGAGTTAGAGGGGGAGTTAGAGGGGGAGAGTTGGAGTTAGAGGGGAGTTATAGGTTGGAGAGTTGGAGTTAGAGGGGGAGTTAGAGGGGGAGTCAGAGGGGGAGAGTTGGAGTTAGAAGGGGAGTTAGAGGGGGGAAGTTGCAGTTAGAGAGGGAGTTATAGGTTGGAGAGTTGGAGTTAGAGGTGGAGTTAGAGGGGGAGTTATAGTTAGAGGGGGAGTTAGAGGGGGAGAGTTGGAGTTAGAGGGGGAGTTAGAGGGGGGAGAGTTGGAGTTAGAGGGGGAGTTAGAGGGGGAGAGTTGGAGTTAGAAGGGGAGTTAGAGGGGGAGTTAGAGGGGAGAGTTGGAGTTAGAGGGGGAGTTAGAGGGGGAGAGTTGGAGTTAGAGGGGGAGTTAGAGGGGGAGAGTTGGAGTTAGAGGGGGAGTTATAGGTTGGAGAGTTGGAGTTAGAGGGGTAGTTAGATGGAGAGTTAGAGGGGGAGAGTTGGAGGTAGAGGGGGAGTTATAGGGGGAGAGTTGGAGTTAGAGGGGGAGTTAGAGGGGGAGAGTTGGAATTACAGGGGGAGTTAGAGGGGGGGTTGGGGGGGGAGTTAGAGTTAGAGGGGAAGTTATAGGTTGGAGAGTTGGAGTTAGAGGTGGAGTTAGAGGGGGAGAGTTGGAGTTAGAGGGGGAGTTAGAGGTTGGAGAGTTGGAGTTAGAGGGGGAGTTAGAGGGGGAGTTAGAGAGGGAGAGTTGGAGTTAGAGGGGGAGTTAGAGGGGGAGTTAGAGAGGGAGAGTTGGAGTTAGAGGGGGAGTTAGAGGGGGAGAGTTGGAGTTAGAGGTGGAGTTAGAGGGGGAGTTAGAGTTGGAGTTAGAGGGGGAGTTATAGGTTGGAGTTAGAGGGGAAGTTAGAGGGGGAGAGTTGGAGTTAGAGGGGGGAGTTAGAGTTGGAGTTCGAGGGGGAGTTAGAGGGGGAGAGTTGGAGTTAGAAGGGGAGTTAGAGGGGGGAGGTTGGAGATAGAGGGGGAGTTAGAGGGGGAGTTATAGGTTGGAGAGTTGGAGTTAGAGGGGTAGTTAGATGGAGAGTTAGAGGGGGAGAGTTGGAGTTAGAGGGGGAGTTATAGGGGGAGAGTTGGAGTTAGAGGGGGAGTTAGAGGGGGAGAGTTGGAGTTAGAGGGGGAGTTAGGGGGGGAGTTAGGGGGGGAGTTAGAGTTAGAGGGGAAGTTATAGGTTGGAGAGTTGGAGTTAGAGGGGGAGAGTTGGAGAGTTGGAGTTAGAGGGGGAGTTAGAGGTTGGAGAGTTGGAGTTAGAGGGGGAGTTAGAGGGGGAGTTAGAGAGGGAGAGTTGGAGTTAGAGGGGAGTTAGAGGGGGGAGTTAGAGAGGGAGAGTTGGAGTTAGAGGGGGAGTTATAGGGGGGGAGTTGGAGTTAGAGGGGGAGTTATAGGGGAGAGTTGGAGTTAGAGGGGGGAGTTAGAGGGGGAGTTAGAGGGGGAGAGTTTGAGTTAGAGGGGGGAGTTAGAGGGGGAGATTTGGAGTTAGAGGGGGAGTTAGAGGGGGAGAGTTGGAGTTAGAGGGGGGAGTTAGAGGGGGAGATTTGGAGTTAGAGGGGGAGTTAGAGGGGGAGAGTTGGAGTTAGAGGGGGAGTTAGAGGGGGAGTCAGAGGGGGAGAGTTGGAGTTAGAAGGGGAGTTAGAGGGGGGAAGTTGGAGTTAGAGAGGGAGTTATAGGTTGGAGAGTTGGAGTTAGAGGTGGAGTTAGAGGGGGAGTTAGAGTTAGAGGGGGGAGTTAGAGGGGGAGAGTTGGAGTTAGAGGGGGAGTTAGAGGGGGGAGTTGGAGGTGGAGTTAGAGGGGGAGAGTTGGAGTTAGAAGGGGAGTTAGAGGGGGAGAGTTGGAGTTAGAGGGGGAGTTAGAGAGGGAGAGTTGGAGTTAGAGGGGGAGTTAGAGGGGGAGTTAGAGAGGGAGAGTTGGAGTTAGAGGGGGAGTTAGAGGGGGAGAGTTGGAGTTAGAGGTGGAGTTAGAGGGGGGAGTTAGAGTTGGAGTTAGAGGGGGAGTTATAGGTTGGAGTTAGAGGGGAGTTAGAGGGGGAGAGTTGGAGTTAGAGGGGGAGATAGAGTTGGAGTTCGAGGGGGAGTTAGAGGGGGAGAGTTGGAGTTAGAAGTGGAGTTAGAGGGGGGAGTTGGAGATAGAGGGGGAGTTAGAGGGGGGAGTTATAGGTTGGGAGAGTTGGAGTTAGAGGGGTAGTTAGATGGAGAGTTAGAGGGGGAGAGTTGGAGTTAGAGGGGGAGTTATAGGGGGAGAGTTGAGTTAGAGGGGGAGTTAGAGGGGGAGAGTTGGAGTTAGAGGGGGAGTTAGAGGGGGAGTTAGGGGGGGAGTTAGGGGGGGGAGTTAGAGTTAGAGGGGAAGTTATAGGTTGGAGAGTTGGAGTTAGAGGTGGAGTTAGAGGGGGAGAGTTGGAGAGTTGGAGTTAGAGGGGGAGTTAGAGGTTGGAGAGTTGGAGTTAGAGGGGGAGTTAGAGGGGGAGTTAGAGAGGGAGAGTTGGAGTTAGAGGGGGAGTTAGAGGGGGAGTTAGAGAGGGAGAGTTGGAGTTAGAGGGGGAGTTATAGGGGGGGAGCTGGAGTTAGAGGGGGAGTTATAGGGGGATAGTTGGAGTTAGAGGGGGAGTTAGAGGGGGAGTTAGAGGGGGGAGAGTTGGAGTTAGAGGGGGAGTTAGAGGGGGAGATTTGGAGTTAGAGGGGGAGTTCGAAGGGGGAGAGTTGGAGTTAAAGGGGGAGTTATAGGTTGGAGAGTTGGAGTTAGAGGGGGAGTTAGAGGGGGAGTCAGAGGGGGAGAGTTGGAGTTAGAAGGGAGTTAGAGGGGGGAAGTTGCAGTTAGAGAGGGAGTTATAGGTTGGAGAGTTGGAGTTAGAGGTGGAGTTAGAGGGGGAGTTAGAGTTAGAGGGGGAGTTAGAGGGGGAGAGTTGGAGTTAGAGGGGGAGTTAGAGGGGGGAGTTGGGAGGTGGAGTTAGAGGGGGAGAGTTGGAGTTAGAAGGGGAGTTAGAGGGGGAGAGTTGGAGTTAGAGGGGGAGTTAGAGGGGGAGAGTTGGAGTTAGAGGGGGAGTTATAGGGGGAGAGTTGGAGTTAGAGGGGGAGTTAGAGGGGAGTTAGAGTGGAGAGTTGGAGTTAGAGGGGGAGTTAGAGGGGGAGAGTTGGAGTTAGAGGGGGAGTTAGAGGGGGAGAGTTGGAGGTTAGAGGGGGAGTTATAGGTTGGAGAGTTGGAGTTAGAGGGGTAGTTAGATGGAGAGTTAGAGGGGGAGAGTTGGAGTTAGAGGGGGAGTTATAGGGGGAGAGTTGGAGTTAGAGGGGGAGTTAGAGGGGGAGAGTTGGAATTACAGGGGGAGTTAGAGGGGGGGGTTAGGGGGGGGGAGTTAGAGTTAGAGGGGAAGTTATAGGTTGGAGAGTTGGAGTTAGAGGTGGAGTTAGAGGGGGGAGAGTTGGAGTTAGAGGGGGAGTTAGAGGTTGGAGAGTTGGAGTTAGAGGGGGAGTTAGAGGGGGAGTTAGAGAGGGAGAGTTGGAGTTAGAGGGGGAGTTAGAGGGGGAGTTAGAGAGGGAGAGTTGGAGTTAGAGGGGGAGTTAGAGGGGGAGAGTTGGAGTTAGAGGTGGAGTTAGAGGGGGAGTTAGAGTTGGAGTTAGAGGGGGAGTTATAGGTTGGAGTTAGAGGGGGAGTTAGAGGGGGAGAGTTGGAGTTAGAGGGGGAGTTAGAGTTGGAGTTCGAGGGGGAGTTAGAGGGGGAGAGTTGGAGTTAGAAGGGGAGTTAGAGGGGGGAGTTGGAGATAGAGGGGGAGTTAGAGGGGGAGTTATAGGTTGGAGAGTTGGAGTTAGAGGGGTAGTTAGATGGAGAGTTAGAGGGGGAGAGTTGGAGTTAGAGGGGGAGTTATAGGGGGAGAGTTGGAGTTAGAGGGGGAGTTAGAGGGGGAGAGTTGGAGTTAGAGGGGGAGTTAGAGGGGGAGTTAGGGGGGGGAGTTAGAGTTAGAGGGGAGGTTATAGGTTGGAGAGTTGGAGTTAGAGGGGGAGAGTTGGAGAGTTGGAGTTAGAGGGGGAGTTAGAGGTTGGAGAGTTGGAGTTAGAGGGGGAGTTAGAGGGGGAGTTAGAGAGGGAGAGTTGGAGTTAGAGGGGGAGTTAGAGGGGGAGTTAGAGAGGGAGAGTTGGAGTTAGAGGGGGAGTTATAGGGGGGGAGTTGGAGTTAGAGGGGGAGTTATAGGGGGAGAGTTGGAGTTAGAGGGGGAGTTAGAGGGGGAGTTAGAGGGGGAGAGTTTGAGTTAGAGGGGGAGTTAGAGGGGGAGATTTGGAGTTAGAGGGGGAGTTAGAGGGGGAGAGTTGGAGTTAGAGGGGGAGTTATAGGTTGGAGAGTTGGAGTTAGAGGGGGAGTTAGAGGGGGAGTCAGAGGGGGAGAGTTGGAGTTAGAAGGGGAGTTAGAGGGGGGAAGTTGGAGTTAGAGAGGGAGTTATAGGTTGGAGAGTTGGAGTTAGAGGTGGAGTTAGAGGGGGAGTTAGAGTTAGAGGGGGAGTTAGAGGGGGAGAGTTGGAGTTAGAGGGGGAGTTAGAGGGGGGAGTTGGAGGTGGAGTTAGAGGGGGAGAGTTGGAGTTAGAAGGGGAGTTAGAGGGGGAGAGTTGGAGTTAGAGGGGGAGTTAGAGGGGGAGTTAGAGAGGGAGAGTTGGAGTTAGAGGGGGAGTTAGAGGGGGAGAGTTGGAGTTAGAGGTGGAGTTAGAGGGGGAGTTAGAGGGGGAGTTATAGTTTGGAGAGTTGGAGTTAGAGGGGGAGAGTTGGAGTTAGAGGGGGAGTTAGAGGTTGGAGAGTTGGAGTTAGAGATGGAGTTAGAGGGGGAGTTAGAGGGGGAGTTATAGGTTGGAGAGTTGGAGTTAGAGGGGGAGTTAGAGGGGGAGAGTTGGAGTTAGAGGGGGAGTTAGAGGGGGAGAGTTGGAGTTAGAGGGGGAGTTAGAAGGGGAGTTAGAGGGGGAGAGTTGGAGTTAGAGGGGGGGTTAGAGGGGGGGAGTTGGAGTTAGAGGGGGAGTTAGAGGGGGGAGTTGGAGTTAGAGGGGGAGTTGGAGGGGGAGAGTTGGAGTTAGAGGGGGAGTTAGAGGGGGAGTTAGAGGTGGAGTTAGAGGTGGAGTTAGAGGGGGAGAGTTTGAGTTAGAGGGTGAGTTATAGGTTGGAGAGTTGGAGTTAGAGGTGGAGTTAGAGGGGAATTATAGGTTGGAGAGTTGGAGTTAGAGGGGGAGTTATAGGTTGGAGAGTTGGAGTTAGAGGGGGAGAGTTGGAGTTAGAGGGGGAGTTAGAGGGGGAGATTTGGAGTTAGAGGGGGAGTTGGAGGGGGAGAGTTGGAGTTAGAGGGGGAGTTATAGGTTGGAGAGTTGGAGTTAGAGGGGGAGTTAGAGGGGGAGTCAGAGGGGGAGAGTTGGAGTTAGAAGGGGAGTTAGAGGGGGGGAGTTGGAGTTAGAGAGGGAGTTATAGGTTGGAGAGTTGGAGTTAGAGGTGGAGTTAGAGGGGGTGAGTTGGAGTTAGAGGGGGAGTTAGAGGGGGAGTTAGAGGGGGAGAGTTGGAGTTAGAGGGGGAGTTAGAGGGGGGAGTTGGAGGTGGAGTTAGAGGGGGAGAGTTGGAGTTAGAAGGGGAGTTAGAGGGGGGAGTTGGAGTTAGAGGGGGAGTTAGAGGGGGAGAGTTGGAGTTAGAGGGGGAGTTAGAGGGGGAGAGTTGGAGTTAGAGGGGGAGTTAGAGGGGGAGTTAGAGGGGGAGAGTTGGAGTTAGAGGGGGAGTTAGAGGGGGAGTTAGAGTTGGAGAGTTGGAGTTAGAGGTGGAGTTAGAGGTGGAGTTAGAGGGGGAGTTAGAGGGGGAGAGTTGGAGTTAGAGGGGGAGTTAGAGGGGGAGTTAGAGTTGGAGAGTTGGAGTTAGAGGGGGAGTTAGAGGTTGGAGAGTTGGAGAGTTGGAGTTAGAGGTGGAGTTAGAGGGGGAGTTATAGGTTGGAGAGTTGGAGTTAGAGGTGGAGTTAGAGGTGGAGTTAGAGGGGGAGAGGGCCCTTCTGGCGAACATGTTTAGCTCTCTCATAAACATCTAATTTGATAAGAGTTAACAGCAGGACTTTATAACCCCACCCTTTGTGTATGCACACACGCACGTACACAGGAAAACACACACACATATGCGGGCATGCAACTACACACGCGCGCACACACACACACGCAAACCACAGGCCACACACAACACAGGCTGGCTGCTTTGACACTTCCACGGACCACACACTGACTAACAGGCACACACATGGTACCCTAGGTCAGCCTTCTGACTAACACAGTCTGGGACCACACACACCACACACACGCATGGGACCCGAGATCAGCCTTCTGACTAACACAGTCTGGGACCACACACACCACACACACGCATGCACACACGCAAGCATTCACGCACGCATGCACACACACACTCAGCCTTCCGCGTGACAACAATGACACTGGAGCAGCGGCCTCACACCCACTGTGTCCTGTCTCCTGTGTATGGTGTGCTGTGTGGACGGCTGTGACGGCCACTAGATAATCTACACAGTAACAGGCATGCCACATCAACAGGGCTGCTGCTTTGCACACACTACAAGCCAAAGCCAACTCAACTCAGTCCCACCTCAGCCTAGATCGCACCAGACTCACCAGAAGATGAATGGCTGCGGCTTAGACACCATCAATCCCTCTAGGCTTTACAGTAACATACAGTTTAGCACTTATATGTCCAGTGTATTCATTTATATTATGCCATAATAACCTTCCAAAGCGATTTACAGTCATGCGTGCATACATTTTATCGTATGGGTGTTCCCAGCGGGAATCGAACACACGATGGAAGACTAGAAGCTACCATTTGGAGCACTACATTGAAGTCGTTATTAGTATGCCCTTTATTTCCCAATTGGCCATCCCTGTCGATATCTAATCTGCTGTTTATTTGCATAGACACACCTCTGATGTGAACACAGATTGCTGGGTTCACACAAGAGAAACAGACAGAGAGGAGAGAACAGAGCAGGGGTAGGGGGGGAAGAGAGGTGAACAGGATATGTGGAGGGATGGAGGGATGGGTGAAGGGATGGAGGGCGGGATTGAGGATGAGAGAGGGAGGTGGGATGGAGGGATGGGTGGAGGGAGGAAGATGGGATGGAGGGATATGGCAAAAATGCAGCGGTGACAAGTCTCATTGACAAGTCTCATTTTTAGCGTATTGCTTTTGATGCAATCTTGACACATTTGAGTATTTCATTACGCAGCTGAATTATTGACTCTTGTGTATAGCATTCCCCCAAAACAGCCACATTCATTATCAAATTGGCTGTGATTATTTAAATAAATGTAGATAGGCCTACAGTATTGCTGGGGGGAGAAAGTTAAGTCGGGAATACTTTCGCTAAAATCGCTCTGATTTCAAATATTCAAATTTGCGGATGATGCCCTTTGATGAGGATGTGCATCTTAAGGCAGCATGTAGCCTAGCCCTAAATAGCGGTGGGTCTGTAACCGAAAAGTAAAATCCCCGAGCTGGTTCAAATCCCTGAGCCAAATATGTGAAAAATCTGTTGATATGCCTTCGAGCATACCCTAATTGCTCCTGTAAGTAGCTGGATAAGAGCATCTGCTAAATTACTAAAAATGAAGAAAAAAAATGTCAGTTGGCATCGGGGTCAATAACAGTTGAAAAACATTTCCTGAGGTGATACAAATCATAGTTTTGAATTCACATAACTATGAGGCGAAATTCAAGTAATGGTATGAGAAAAGGCACCGTGGAAAGTCGGATTTCCATCATTAAAAAATATATATATTCTTTCGGTTATGACACGCGCTTGCGCGCGCTATAAAGTCAGCTCCTTCTAGCGCCGAGAAAATGTGAGCTCTGTGCCAAAATCTCAACATATACGCAAACTTTAAACAAAATGAGATCTGGTGTGAATGAAAAAAAGTCTCCATTTTAAGAGCTGAGACAAATTCATGTTTCTTTCGGCTTGGCACAACTTTGTTGGACTGCTCTGTTTACTCAAACATACAAGAGATACGTTTAATGTAAAAGAGAAATGGTCGATGATGACAATTGTAATAAAATAATGGTTCCATCCCACTGACTGGTGCCAACAAGAAAACTAATATTACTGATTTCTCTCTCTCTACTGTACTAGAATTGGCCAAAGTGACATTTACTTGAGGAGACCTACTGGTTGTGGGCGAGGACGAGCAAAGTCAGTCTCCGGGTAACTGGATACTTCATCGTGGATGCTGATCACTGTGTTTGGTCTCTTGATAATCTACGTATTTAGACCCTACTTGAGAATTTGGGAGCTAATAGGAAAAGCTTTTAGTGTCATTTAAAACTATTGCCACAACTATTGCTTTTGACTTATTGATGGGAGCGACTGTTTACCATTTAGTCTGAAACGCGGCATTACTTCAACCCCTGATCGCATGTTGCCCGTATTGATTGCAAGAGGAAACGTAGACCTTTAATTGTATTGGCAACATTTGCGTTTTAAGGTTCCTTCCTGACTTACTTGCATGTTCGGTTGCCCGTGGCCTCCTACTGACGATGTCTCACAGAAGAAAAAAACGAGTAGAATTGGTCTGCGCATGAGAGAGATGTGTAGGCCTTAGGGAGAGGCCTGTTAAGGATAGGATCAGACGACCCCCTCTGTGAAAATGAGAGACAGACTAGCCTACCTCCACTGTCACTGATGCCGTGTGGGATTCATACCTTTGTTGTATAAAGTTCATTATCAGTCTATACGTCTATACGTCCATTGGTATTGGAGGTATAGCTGTTGAATTCGGTGAAAGTCTGCTATGCCTAATACAGGATGAGATCGAAGTAGCTATGTGGAATATTATACAGGTAATAAAACATATGCCCATACCATTACGTGTCTATTAGCCACTAATCAATCCATACATGATAAGATTTAAATCTAACAAATAGTATGCATGAATTTGTATTAACGCTAGAGTTTTAGGAATGACCTATACAGTTAGACAAGTGACGAAATGTTCTATTGGGTGAAGAGGAAACTGTTTAGGCTTCGGTAGCTGCTTCGCAGTCTAACTAGGTTGAGAAGAGCAAATTAGAAATGTGAAAATTATTCAGCCACCTTTTGAGGAACGGCAGATCAATAGAAAGTGTTTGTTTATTATTCAATAGCCTACCAACGCGTTTTGGCATATAGCTTTTAATTAGGATGATTAGAAGACACATGATCGTATTATTATAGGCCTAAAATATTATATTAATTTGAATACATTTAATTATATTTAATATAGATTTAAAATAATATAGGCTAATGTCCAACAAGTGACAACAAAACTAATTCGCTACATAATGACTACAGAATTTGATGAATTCATTAGTTAATATGTATCTTTTCATTAACTCCATGAGTGGAAATTCACGTAATTCTAAATTAAAAACGTGTCTGTTAATTTATAACTCAACTGACACCTTTCAAAAGGTAATGGCTCAGTCATTCAGTCATTAAAAAGTTAAACAAGAGAGTTCTAAGAAAATGCTAATCATGACGTAGTTCACAAAGTAGGCTACGTTGTGTGATTTTCCGAAGACAACAGTTAAGTCCAAATCTTCAATAAGGTTACATGTTAGTCAAAGTAAAAGACAACCTACATAAACACACACACACACACACACACACACACACACACACACACACACACACACACACACACACACACACACACACACACACACACACACACACACACACACAAATAGAAAGAAATATGTTCCATTTTGGGACAAACACACGTTCACGAGAGCAGCGCATGTCTCCTAACCTAGTACTTTGGTGAATTGATAAATTATTCACTCAAACGATTATCTTTTCTGGGGCAAAAATATTCACCATATGAGTCACCATAAACACTATAAAACCTCATCTCAAAAGTAGGCCTAAAACTTTACTCAGGCTGTTATTCAAAACACAAAATACACTGGATACGTTCAAAAAGAAGCACGTGCAACCCGGCCTATGCAGGAAAGTGAATGAATGATTTGTAATTTGAAAGCGTTTACTCGATGGAGACATAACAATATGGAAGAGTAACCTGTGGCATTACAGGGCCAAATCTACTCTAAACGATGTGTTTCTATTGATACATTCTCAGGAACACTGAACAACCTGGGTTTTAAACTAAATTAAATTCCAACGAGGGGCAGCACAGAAAGAAAATGGAATTTGTGTTTTACATAATCTATTTTTGATTGATAAATATCACCCCTTATAACAACCATGGAGTTTTCAAAATAACTGTTTTCACTTTGACAATGAAGAAGTATGCCGTTTCACCGGCTGAAAATGAGCACAATCATACATGTAAAAAGTAGTCAAACATTAAAAAAGAAGATATCTTGGCCAGGTCGCAGTTGTAAATGAGAACTTGTTCTCAACTAGCCTACCTGGTTAAATAAAGGTGAAAGAAATGTTTTTTAAATTAAAAAAAGACCATGTATAGCTAGAAGTGTATTCCTCGTTTTCCCCTCGTCTACTATAGGGACATTCGTCTGACCTTTCTTATGCACGAGTCACATCAATCAGATGAAACCGAATGATAGGCTACATGTCGGCATATGTGAAATCATTATTATAGAAATTGCTTGATAATCATGAATTGTTATAGTTAGTAATCATATTATTATTTATCATTCGGCTATAGGCTAACATAATAATTGTCATCATATTATTACATTGGACTATTAATATAATAGGTTACTAAATAATAATACTAATAATAATAATATAATTAATTATAATAATAATAATCGTTTAGATCGTTTAGTCTGGTGATGAAATATGTGACCAAATAGATTGTTATATGGATTAAGTCGGCGAAAAACTTACCATAAACAACTTTGGGAGAATTGGAGATATGCTATAGATATCGTTATAGGCCTATTAATAATTCCATGAAAATGTTTAACCAATAGTTTAGCCTATCGATCATTTTAGCAATCTGATAACAAACCCCAGATTGGCTTTTTACACCTGAGCACAACACGTGATTTCTCTTTCTCATAATCGACTGCATTACTGCATAACACAGCTGCTGCTCATGTCTGGTCCGCAAATATATACAGCATTATGGCTTATTACAATTCATGTGAAATAGGTGGAAACGGTGAGTTGTGGAACACCTATGGAACACCTATGGAACACCTCTGACTTGTACTCACTGCTTATGGAGTGTCTGTACCTCTGCTGGCCGTTGAGGAGGCTCTGTCCATTGATTAAAAGTATTGAATCCAGGGTTGGGCTGCGTCGGATCAACGACGGGCGGAAATCGGCTAGGGTCGGTGGGCTGGACACAACTTCGTTCTCCGAGCGAGTCCGAGAGAAAGCGGAGGATGGGTGACAAGGGTAGACAATGTTGGCTTATTGTCTGTGTGAGAGAGTGTATGCCTCAGCGAGAGAGGGAGAGAGAGAGAAAGTGTCCCTTTCGCACCAGACCAGTGCGTCGAGGAGGCTTGCTTGAGCGCTAAATCCTACTGGAGCTCGAGCCGCTGCGTCTCGCGGCGCAGAGAACCTTGTCAATCCGCACAGCTGGAGTCGTTTGATCGCACGTCGTTTCAGTCGTCACGGGTTAGAGAAGGCCGAGGCACACATCTGCCCTCCTTTGAACTCGTGGCTGCTTCACCAGCGGGAACAAGGAAAACACAAAACGCATCATAACCAGGAAAATTGTAACAACAGGCAAAACAACCAAGTTCCTCAAACAAAAGAAAAATGGACCGAAATCACAGTGTCTGCGACACAGATAATGTCTGAGCTGAAGAAAACTTGATATCCGCCAAACGGTTACAGTTTCGCGGAGAGCAATCTGATTGTGTCAAGTTCAATCAGTCCCGTGTCAACCGGCGCGCTAACTGACAGGCTGGCTCATGGAAGAGGGAGGCGAGAGGCAGAGAGGCGTGGAGGGAGACGGAAGCGAGCGCAGGGGAGAGGGGAGGAGGCATCAAAAGTAATTTGGCCTATTCCTTCCTTGGTGTCTTGCGTACATCCAACTAATATAAAAGTCATAATATTTTGCATTTATTTGGCTTTTTCCTTTCAAACATCAGATTTGGTGAGACTGTGCGCCATTGCCATTCACATATTTGATTTCTGATACAATGTGTGCCTGTGTCAGATACAAATTATGTCATTACTGATAATTAACAACAATGAATAGTAAGCCTATCATCAGAGTAGATTGGTAGGCAGATGATATACAAAAGGGTGAGGTTTAAGTCCATGCTCAACAACGATATCAGTAGTCTAATAAACGTGGACTAAATAGCCGTCCTTGCTTCTGCCCGTCTGTTTTATTAGATGTCTTGTGTAAATACAACAGGAGTGCACTGTCAGGTGAAACCAGTTAATAATAAACCACATTCTTGATAGACAGGCAGATGTCACTGGCTTTTAATACATAATGAGGCCAAATTGTTTTGTGTGGACCTCTCGTTGAGGTCCTTATGTCAGGACGACCTCGGCGCTCTATGTAAAACGAGAGAGCCACACAAAACAGTCTGTCCTAAATATTTGATAAGCTCTGTTTTATTTTTGTTGCAGGCTCTGATATGTTTACGGTCACTTTCAATAGCACACGGTGTGATGGTTATTAAAAACGTATATGCCACTTCATGGTTGGCAGCCTGGCACTATGGAAGGGTTAACTTTGCTGTCTGCCTTTACTTTCTGTCTCATTGCCCACCTTGGAACACACTGATTGAATAAACGTTGTTTCCACGTAATTTGAACCAACGTGGAATAGACCTTGAATTGACATCTGTGTCCAGTGGGTCAAGACTCAAATCCTTCAGATTAAATTGGATATTAGATGTATTTTAAAGAATACTATAATGTGTTGGCCACAGGAGCATGCATGCACAACAAACAAACCAAAAAATAGATATCGTTTTGGTGTTAATTAACACAGTCAAAGCCTTGGAACATTTGTAAAATATTTGATGACTGGGAAATGCCCATTTACCTGCAACCGACCCCAAAACCTCAGAAATACAGTGTGAAACATCACATTGATGGGCATCAGTACATGTGAGGACCGGCCACACGACGCTACTTATGCCTTCGAGACGCATAGTTTAGCCTCCTGAATAACTGACGCAACAAGCAGGAGGGGGTCCCGGGCCTCCACGTGCGTGCCTGCGCGCGGGTCATATAGAGAGAGGGTGGGCAATATGTAGGAGATACAGTGGCGCATGCAGCAATATTTCATGCACGTCTCAAACGATACTTTTGGTCATTCTATTCACGTTTGCAGTGTTTTGTTAGGCATGACATAGCCTAACAATTGCCATTTGCTTTAAGGAATCCACGGAACAGTCTCTGGAGATGATAAATGTTGTAAAAACACTTGGATCATATTTGTTTTTTAATTGGAGGCCCATTGGTAGCAAACATCACGATGTCCAATCTCAGACAAAACCGATCAAATAATCGTCTCGAGAATGTCGAGAATGAACGCAAGACTGATATAACTTGATTTAAAGTGCCAGAGAGGGCACATTGGAATCGTGTCGTTTTTCGGTCACAGTGTTAACAACGCTCTTTGCCAACTCAAATTGTTAACGACACCCTTTGTCAAAAACTCTCCAATGGTCACATCAATAAAACTCTATACATGTTTCAATTTAATATATACCAGTATAGGCTAGAAGTGAGTGCGGCCGCAGAACCTTACCTGGTTTGGAACACCGTAATGAAGGTTCAATAACAGCTCGAAAAGGTCGACAATTGGCGGTTTGGAACCGTTCTGCTGATCGCAGTGTTCTGGGTGCAGAATACACGAGATGCGCGCTGCGGTTCGTGAGAGGGGACAGTGGCGGAACGCCGGTCAATGCGCGTAGCTCATTCGTCAATAATATTAAATATGATAATGATGTAGCAGTGCGTGGGCGAGAGACCAGCGTCTGGTCTGTGCATAAAGGTTTCTCAAATCGATTCTTGGAACGAACAACATTTTTGGGCCAGACAATATCTTATAATTGATTTGTAAAAGTATTATAAACCAATTAATCAACATATGTCTTTGGGGGAGGGATACATATGCTGCAGGTAGCCTGGAGGTTAGAGCATTGGACTAGTAACCGAAAGGTTGCAAGATCGAATCCCCGAGCTGACAAGGTAAAAATCTGTCGTTCTGCCCCTGCCCCAGTTAAACCCACTGTTCCTGGACTGTCATTGAAAATAAGAATTTGTTATTAACCTTAACCTTGTTCTTGCCTAGTTAAATAAAGTATTTTTTTTAAATGCCATGCTATTGAAATGTGTGCGCGTGCGCTAACGAGTTGGACGCTGCACGCCATGTGCACATTTTTGCTTTGGCATTATACATTTGACATAGTCTTCACAATTCATGCGTTGCATCACAACAAAAATAATCATATTACACGTGAGCAACTTCTTCGGTGGTTTAATACTGGTAGGCCTACGGCACTGAAAAGCAAGCGACACACAAGCTGAAAAAAATCCAACGCCTGCGACACACTGCACGAAGTACCACACCACTGTCTAACAGATGAGTCGCAGCAATGTGGAGTGCCGGAAGGCATAGGCCTACACTTCCACACAACCGGTGTGCACGAAGCGTAAGTGGTAAAGGGGTGGTATAATTAAAATATCTAACACGTGCGTAAAATGTCTGGTTCATTTTCTAAAGTGATCTTTAAAATATATATTTTTCTCAATGAGAACATTTTGGGTCGTGAAATGCCCAACCTCAGTTTATATAAAGAACCGGTGGTGTTTTAAAGATGGCCCTAAAGCTAGACTGTGGCCGACGTGACCTCGGCAAATATGTAATTTGTTAGACCAATGGTTTTAACTTAACCTAAAAATATCCCCTTTTCAAATCGAAAATTATAGGTAGTCTTCATTTATACGTGAAAACGAGACGTGTAAATGGACGTGTTTGTGGCTCCTGGCAGAATGGCCTTGGCTCGACGTATCACTTTTACAAAGCAATCTGTGTGGATTTTGTCAAATGGATAAAAATGATTTATGCGCCACTAAACTATAGAGACACGTAATTTAAAATGTCTAGAAGAACAGGCAATCAAAACGCCAATGTCCTTACAAGTGAAATAATAAAGTGTTATCGAAAATACTTGGAATGAAGTTCGAATTTAAGGGGTATAAAATGTGATTTAAGTATAGATCTGTTATCTATTATCCTCAAATATGATTATTGATAGCCTATAGGCCTACTATTTTTATAAATATATTGCTATTTTTGTCTGACACGGAATATGTCTTATTATTTAAACTACATATTTGAATATTACAAAATAAGTATTTGGCTGCCTATTAAACGATAACCGTCGTATTAGTTCAATTGCTATACGCAAAGCGCTTGTCAAGCAACCTGGCTACTGGATGTAGCCATTAAAAAGCTGCTTGCACGCATTTATTTCAACGCTTCACTTAAAGGCAGATGAAATGAAATAGACGTATTTTTTTTATCCTGTGGTATTTTTCAAAGAAATGTTTTGATAACTTGATGTGCATTTCACCTCCTCGTGCAAAGCAGCTATTCCTTGTCTATTCGGGTCTTTTTAAATAATTGAACACTGCTTAGTGACTCCTTTGCATCTCTCCTGCACTTACTCCACTTCACTGTTTTCAATTTCTTGGGAAACTGGTTATCTAAAATAATACGTCTGTTCAAAGGCAGTAGTAGCAGTGAGTCTTGCGCATGAGCTCAAACAAGCGTGCAACTTCAGAATGCCGTGAAACAATGAAACATTTATCTCGACAATAGCCCCAATAGAAAACAACCCGAAAGAAGCCTTTACATTATTTAAATCATGAAATATCCCTAAAGCTTTTGTAAAACATGACAGTAATTATGAAGCAGTTAGAACAATTGAGCACACAGCATCCCCAGGTAAGTTGAAACAGGTATGTCTATATTTGGGGGGGCCGAGACAAACAGACCCACAAAAAGCGTCGATTTAATTTAATTGGGATGCGAAGGGAGCGGGATTTCTGATGGAAGGTCTAAATTCAACGAATGACCAGGCTCCAACGAGCCTCTTGTACTGGCTGAGTAGGCTAGGCTAGTCACTGGATGATACAGTATCTAGATTCTAAGCCCCTCGGAGCCCACTGCGTCACTACAGCCCCAAAATAAGAATAACAGTCTTATTTACTTCCCATCGAAGCCCATGCTGTGATTTGATAGGAAATCATCTGGTGATTTGACGCAGACCTCCGGCACAAAGCAAACTTAAATTCAAGAAGTCAGCAGAATAACTTTAAGAAAAATGCATCTGGAATATGTCAGCCATGATGCCGAATTAATACCACCGTTATGACTGTGTTGTGTGTGTAGCTTGGGCAATTGGGGAAGCCTCTATGCTACAGGACAACAACACAGGGAAATGAAAAAGTGTAACTAAAATGTAAATTTAAAATCATTTCAGAGACTACTTTCAAATAGCCAGGGGTTCCCAAACTTTTTTACTCGGCCCCCCTGCCAGCATTGGGGAACATCCCGCACCACGTGCATTCAACTATTACAACTTTCAAGAGTAAGTTTAAAGCCAGACTGAGTTCATTTAAAAAAAAATATATATATATATTATTATTATTTATTTGTTTTTTTGGGGGGCGCGACCCACGTTTGGGAACCACTGGCCTAGGCTACCGGTTCATCTGGTTTTCATTGGTCTCATTTGCTCAGTAAATATTGTGTGACAAAACGATAGAAGAAAACCTGCCACTTCATGTAGAAATAGCACCACTGTGTGGAGGTCTACGGAATAGCAACATAATGGATTCCACAAGTTCTGGAAATAAAAATATAAAAAATATAGAAATAATTTCTGCATAGAATATATGGTATTCCCTATTCCCAAACGAAAACTTGATATTGACTTTTCTTGGAGGTGGAATAATAAATAGGCCTACTGTTTCTGTCTAACACACAAACAAATAAAATACTACTATTTTTTGTTGTGATATTTAGCCTATCAATTATTAGGCATATATAATACATGCATTTACTATATATATATTTATAGTGAATATATATAGTACCAGTCCCAAGTTCTCTCACGTCACCCCGCTCCTCCGCTCTCTCCACTGGCTTCCAGTTGAAGCTCGCATCCGCTACAAGACCATGGTGCTTGCTTACGGAGCTGTGAGGGGAACGGCACCTCCGTACCTTCAGGCTCTGATCAGGCCCTACACCCAAACAAGGGCACTGCGTTCATCCACCTCTGGCCTGCTCGCCTCCCTACCACTGAGGAAGTACAGTTCCCGCTCAGCCCAGTCAAAACTGTTCGCTGCTCTGGCACCCCAATGGTGGAACAAACTCCCTCACGACGCCAGGTCAGCGGAGTCAATCACCACCTTCCGGAGGCACCTGAAACCCCACCTCTTTAAGGAATACCTAGGATAGGATAAAGTAATCCTTCTAACCCCCCCCCCCCCCCCCCCCCCCCCCTTAAAAGATTTAGATGCACTATTGTAAAGGGGCTGTTCCACTGGATATCATAAGGTGAATGCACCAATTTGTAAGTCGCTCTGGATAAGAGCGTCTGCTAAATGACTTAAATGTAATGTAATGTAAATGCAGTCAAAAGTTTGGACACACCTACTAACTCAAGGGTTACTAACCCTACTAATTCACCTACTAATTTCTTTATTTTTCACTATTTTCTACATTGTAGAATAATAGTGAAGACATCACAACTATGAAATAACACATATGGATTCATGTAGTAACCAAAAAGTGTTAAACAAATCAAAATATATTTTCTATTTTGGATTCTACAAAGTAGCCACCCTTTGCCTTGATGACAGCTTTGCACATTCTTGGCATTCTCTAAACCAGCTTCACCTGGAATGCTTTTCCAACAGTCTTGAAGGAGTTCCCACATATGCTGAGCACTTGTTGGCTGCTTTTCCTTCACTCTGCGGTCCAATTCATCCCAAACCATCTCAATTGGGTTGAGGTTGGGTGATTGTGGAGGCCAAGTCATCTGACACAGCACTCCATCACTCTCCTTCTTGGTCAAATTGCACTTACACAGTATGTTTTCAGTCATTGTCCTGTTGAAAAACAAATGATAGTCCCACTAAGCGCAAACCAGATGGGATGGTGTATCGCTGCAGAATGCTGTGGTAGCCATGCTGGTTAAGTGTGCCTTGAATTCTAAATAAATCACAGACAGTGTCCCCAGCAAATGAGCCCCACACCATCACACCTCCTCCTCCATGCTTCACGGTGGGAACCAAACATGCAGAGATTATCCGTTCACCTACTCTGCGTCTCACAAAGACACAGCGGTTGGAACCAAAGATCTCAAATTTGGACTCAGACTAAAGGACAGATTTCCACCGGTCTAATGTCCATTGCTCGTGTTTCTTGGCCCAAGCAAGTCTCTTCTTCTTATTGGTGTCCTTTAGTAATGGTTTCTTTGCAGCAATTCGACCATGATGGCCTGATTCACGCAGTCTCCTCTGAACAGTTGATGTTGAGATGTGTCTGTTACTTGAACTCGGTGAAGCATGCAATCTGCTGCAATCTGAGGTGCAGCTAACTCTAATGAATTTATCCTCTGCAGCAGAGGTAACTCTGGGTCTTAATTGCTGTGGCTGTCCTCATGAGTACCAGTTTCACCATAGTGCTTGATGTTTTTTGCGACGGCACTTGAAGAAACTTTGAAAGTTTTTGAAATGTTCCAGATTGACTGACCTTCATGTCTTAAAGTAATGATGGACTGTCATTTATCTTTGCTTATTTGAGTTGTTCTTGCCATAACATGGACTTGGTCTTTTACCAAATGTGGCTACCTTCTGTATACCACCCCTACCTTGTCACAAAACAATTGATTGGCTCAAATGCATTAAGGAAAGAAAATCCACAAATGTACTTTTAACAAGGCACACCTGTTAATTAAAATGCATTCTAGGTGACTACCGCATGAAGCTGGTTGAGAGAATGCCAAGAGTGTGCAAAGCTGTCAGTCATCAAGGCAAAGGGTGGCTACTTTGAAGAACCTCAAATAAAAAAATATATTTTGATTTGTTTAACACTTGTTTGGTTATTACATGATTCCATATGTGTTATTTCATAGTTTTGATATCTTCACTATTATTCTACAATGTAGAAAATAGTACAAATGAGTAGGTGTGTCCAAATTTTTGACTGGTACTGTATGTATGCAGGTTACTTCAAACAGTTATAACCAATAAACGAAGGCAACATCTGGCTTACAGTGCATTTGGAAAGTATTCAGATCCCTTGACTTTTTCACATTTTGTTACATTACAGCCTTATTCTAAAATGGATTAAATCGTTTTTTTTTTCATCATCACACACAATACCCCATAATTGCAAAGCAAAAAAATAGTTTTTAGAAATGTTTGCAAATGTATAAAACACAAACAACTGAAATATGACATTTACATAAGTATTCAGACTCTTTGCTTGGAGACTCGAAATTGAGCTCAGGTGCATCCTCTTTCCATTGATCATCCTTGAGAAGTTTCTACATCTTGATTGGAGTCCACCTGTGGGAAATTCAATTGATTGGACATGATTTGGAAAGGCACACACCTGTCTATATAAGGTCTCACAGTTGACATTGAATGTCAGAGCAAAAACCAAGCCATGAGGTCAAAGGAATTGTCCGTAGAGCTCCGAGACAGGATTGTGTCAAGGCACAGTTCTGGGGAAGCGTACCAAAACATTTCTGCAGCATTGAAGGTCCCCAAGAACACAGTGGCCTCCATCATTCTTAAATGGAAGAAGTTTGTAACCACCAAGACTCTTCCTAGAACTGTCCGCCCTGCCAAACTGAGCAATTGGGGGAGAAGGGCCTTGGTCAGGGAGGTGATCAAGAACCCAATGGTCACTATGACAGAGCTCCAGAGTTCCTCTGTAGAGATGGGAGAACCTTCCAGAAGGACAACCATCTCTGCAGCACTCCACCAATCAGGCCTTTATGGTAGAGTGGCCAGACTGAAGCCACTCCTCAGTAAAAGGCACATGACAGCCCACTTGGAGTTTGCCAAAAGGCACATAAAGGACTCTCAGACCATGAGAAATAAGATTCTCTGGTCTGATGAAACCAAGATTGAACTCTTTGGCCTGAATGGCAAGTGTCACGTCTGGAGGAAACCTGGCACCATCCCTACAGTGAAGCATGGTGGTGGCAGCATCATGCTGTGAGGATGTTTTTCAGCGGCAGGGACTGGGAGACTAGTTAGGATCGAGGGAAAGATGAACGGAGCAAAGTACAGAGATCCTTGATGGAAAACTGCTCCATGGCGCTCAGGATCTCAGACTGGGGCGAAGGTTTACCTTCCATCAGGACAACGACCCTAAGCACACAGCCAAGACAACGCAAGAGTGGCTTTTGGACAAGTCTCTGAATTTCCTTGAGTGGCCCAGCCAGAGACCGGACTTGAACCTGATCGAACATCTCTGGAGAGACTTGAAAATAGCTGTGCAGCGACGCTCCCCATCCAACCTGACAGAGCTTGAGAGGATCTGCAGAGAAGAATTGGAGAAACTCCCCAAATACAGGTGTGCCAAGCTTGTAGCATCATACCCAAGAAGACTTGAGGCTGCAATCGCTGTGAAAGGTGCTTCAACAAAGTACTGAGTAAAGGGTCTGAATTCTTATGTAAATGTGATATTTCAGTTTTTCTTTTAAATATATATTTTCCAAAATATCTACAACTTGTTTTTGCTTTGTCATTATGGGGTATTGTGTGTAGATTGATGAGAGGGGGGAAACAATTTAATCCATTTTAGAATAAGGCTGTAATGTAACAAAATGTAGATAAGTCAAGGGTTGTGAATACTTAACGAATGCACTGTATATGACAGGTTTTAAACCAAAACGATAAACCTATAGTTAATGGGTTTTTTCAAACTTTAACGATAAATAATGTAATGGTCCACTGGCCAAAGTATAAGCCATGGTGTGGCCAGAGAACTGTGCCCGAAGCCACAGGCCAAGGCCCTCTGTGAAACCTTTACTGGCGAATTCAAATCGTCGGGTGCCACGGCAGCACCGCTCCATGCTGTCACAAACACCAACGTGGTAATTTACTATAAACTGCATCTGTGACCACACATTCCTTTAACATGGTGGATTTTGAAGGAGTATATTCTCAGTGCTAAGAAGTGATACCGAGAGCAAAGGCAAATAGGCTAGTAAAAAAAGCAATCGCCTAATATTTATAATAATTTAATTAACCTATAGATAATAACATCAACCACAACTAAATTATATAGGACTATTAATAGTCATAATAATAGTAACAATAATTATAATAAAATAATTCCTGGAAAAATAGTCTTAATTTAATTAACGTAAAATGTCTCAGTATTCAGTAAAAGGTCTAAGCAATGTAAACCTTCGCTTTAACGAAAATGCTCAATGAACCATGGCTTAAATCACCTATAATTAGAGCGGAAGGAGACTAACGCGAAATGAATGGCTGACGTTAAAACAGAAAACAGACAATTAAACAAAATCTAACAAAAATAAATAGCCTACATATTTTGCAGAACACCGATTTCTTTCACCAGATTCGTCACCTACGTCAATTCATCCTAATTAATGTAGATATATAAGGACATGTCATGGCTACGATTCAAGTTGGGGGTAGGAACGCACACATCTTTACAGTATCACTTGTGGTCACACAATTCTTGGCCTCTATATTTGCACAACATAGTCCTTTTGGTGGCTTGTCGACAGATATGATCAATTCATAAACATTGTATTCAAATCCATTGCCAATCTTGTTCAACACCGATTATAGCCCATCTAACACCATCCACAAAAATAAATAGTGTAGACCAGTAGTAGCCTATGTATGTAGTCTTCACCCGAAGAATATTAGGATACCTTTCTATCTTAAACTACCAAAATATAAAGGCCACAGCTCGACAATATCAAACAACTCAAACTATCGGTTGGCGCACGAGTGAACCTTACAGTGCAACTTAATGTTCTGGTTCAAGTGATCCGCGAGGTTTTGAGTGAATTTGAGGCGCGTCTAATGGCTTGTTTTTAAAGGATGTATCTCGTTGCCGGTTAGGATTAATGTGTCTTTTAATCGACATTCAAAGAGACGGAGCGGCAGTTGGAGCGCACCTTCAGCCCCAGTCTAAATTGCTTCCATACAGAGGTCATGACTCAGAGTCCATTATTGCCCCGAATAATTTTTGTTCGCTAATGGCCCTGTGCGCTACAGCGCTGCTGTCAGTAGGATTACATGAGCTACTCGTGACTGTATAGGCCTCTTAATACTAAAGATGGTCGATAACATCCCGAATGTTCTGTTTACTCAGCAGGTAGGACTACCGTATGTGTCTATTATTATTATTATTATTATTAGCCTATTATTATAATTATTATCACTAATATACTATTAGTATCACTATTATTATTATAATATTTGGCAAAGCAATTTAGTAACTTCACAGACAATATTAAAATTAAATCAGTCGTGCATTTTCAAGAAAAAAACGTATATGCGTATGAAAGTAAGACAAATTATGTGTTCGTATTCCCTTTGTGCATGTTCGATAGCCTATTTACGTTTTGGTTCAGCTATTCATTGCGAAAAAGGTTGAAGGATGGCAGCCTAACATAAAGCCCATATAGGATACATTAAAAACGCCAGCAAGGTATGCTGGAATCAGTTTTACTGTGCAGTAGGCCTAAAATGAAAATGAGATATCCTATCCGGAAATATGCACTTTGATACTCACTTCAATATCTCAATACTTTAGATAATATGAACCCTGAGCAAACTCAAGAAGTTTTAACTTTTCGTGCAAATTGCGTTTATCAAGAAAAACAGTAATCTTCTTATACCTGTTTCGAAATTGAGTCCTTGGGAGCTATGACATGCAACAAAGAGGATTGTTTTCCCTTAAGCTAAATGCCATGAACCTGGCACCCTCGTCGCCTTTTTTTCTCTGAATACGTTTTTACCTGAAATAAAATCCGTCTGACCTAAGACGCAGAGAGAGAGAGTTAGGGAGGGAGAACGCGAGTTGTTAGCGGCAGCACTCTGCACTGTGTCATTGGGCAGAAGTATTTGACAGTTGGAATGATCTGTAAATACTTCATTAAACTGTATATGAGTTAGACTACCCCTTGTGCCTCATGGTCCACTTCTGGTAAGATTTACAAATGATAACATAAACACACACCCCCCAAAAAATCTATTCGTGTTTGAAAGAGGTGGAGGTAGGAGGGGCTCGCGAGCTTCCAGAATTCGATTGGCCCACTTAAATTAAGAACAAACAGCGGAGGTCAAGTAATGATGGATGGAGCGCGTGCACAATGTTTGGGCCAGGAATAATTTGACCCGCTACATGGATTGTCCTCCAGAAGGACACCATGCCAGATGTGCATTATTGCAATAATTGTACAGCATTTTTCATATCACTTCCTATGGGATGTATGAAAAGCCTTTACTGGAAATCAAGAGGAGAAATCATGGAATATCAGACTGGGCAAAGCTCTATTCTTGAACATCTAGAAATTGAGACAAACAATTATCCAAATGGGGAACTGAGTGACTTAGTCATCTTGATGAGCATGTTATAGCTCAATGAAGGACTCAACAGGTAGTTTATTATGCACATTATAAACTGGGTGGTTCGAACCCTGAATGTTGATTGGCTGACAGCCATGGTATATCAGACCATATACCATGGGTATGACAAAACATTTATTTTTACTGCTCTAATTACATTGGTAACAAGTTTATAATAGCAATAAGGCACCTCGGGGGTTTGTGGTATTTGTCCAATATACCATGGCATGAGGGCTGTATCCAGGCACTTCGTGTTGCGTCATGCATAAGAACAGCCCTCATGCCTTATTGCTTAATTATGGAATGGTGTTTGCTTGACATTTTAATATCTGAAATAAGTTAGCGGTCTTTAATGGGTGTTGACAATACAGGGCAGGCACCAGAGAGAGGGTGAGTGAGTACCTGCCAGACCAGGGGCACAACAGCAAAATGACAGGTCCACTGGTTGTTGAGGGTATAGGGTGTATAGATATTGAAACAGGATGTATGGCTACAAGTCTAACTCCATTTCCATCCTGTCTCTTTAACCTACAGTTAGATTAAAGCACCGGGGAGGTGTAGCTCAGCTGAAAACACTGTTTTTCCAACACCGATGTCACACATTTACCCTCTGACCCAACGCCTAAAAGGGGACGTCAAGCTCAGGCATATGGTTAGAGCACATGGAAACAGATGTGGTTGAATACTAGCCCTATATTCAACCTAGGTACAACTATTCATGTGAGTAAGGAGGTAGATAGGCAAGAAAGAGAGAAGGAGAGAGAGAGAGGGGGGAGAGAGAGAGGTGGGGGGAGAGAGGAAAGAGAGAGAGAACGAGCGAGCGAGAGAGGGGAGAGAGAGTTGGGGAAAGAGAGGGAAGAGAGAGAGAGGAAGAGAGAGAAAGAGAGGGCGAGAGAGAGAGGGAGAGAGGGGAGAGAGAGAGAAAGAAGGAGAGAGGGGAGAGAGAGGAGAGAGAGAAGGGGAGAGAGGAGAGAGAAGGAAATCTTATCTGTTCATCAATGAAGGAGGGGCTGGGGGGGGTGACCATTTTATAGCTACTGATGCTGCAGCCATTTGAGAGTCGTCAAAGGCAAGCTGATAGGGTTTGAAGTCCACCTCACTAAGTCAAGGAGACAGAACAACAAACACATTTCTAACTAATCAACACACAGGTCCAACATCAAACATATACACTGATGTACGATCGCACATGCACATACACGCACGTACGTAGGCACATAAGCACGTAAGCACACACACGCATGCGCTCACACATGCACACACACACACACACACATTTATCGCTGCACCCATCAATATTGGTGGCCTTGACTCTGAGCTCACATGGGTATCTCTCACCAATGAGCACTCAGGAAGGAAGCCTTGAATTCTGGGAAAATAAACTTCAGGCTCAGCATTTATATCACACTACATTGTTTTGTACATTGTTTTGGTGTGAAGTTCGGTTGCCCTGATGCATGTAGATGTTGAAGTCTTCTTACCATGAGTTTCATCAGACCCTGGGGTCTTGTGGTTTTGCAAGGTCCTGTCCCAATCAGTGTGTCACTGTCTCAGCCGTCCCCCAGTGTTTCCGTCTCAAATGCATCTGAAGCGCTTTTCCGAACCCGGACATGAGAATGGCTTTGTGGGTAAGACAATAGCGGCAAAGACAGTTTCTCTTCGTGAATCCCTTAGTGGGCGGAGCTAGCTGCATGAAGAATGTCAATCATTGACTGACAGACACCAATGAGGAAGCTTTAAATCTCCCAGGTAAATCCCTTTGATTTGCTAAAAAACTAAAAGCTACAAAAAGCAGTTAATCATTGAAAGCCCTAGTGAAAGACATTTAATGTCCCAAAGATGAAGGGAACAAATACCTTGGTCCCGAGCGTCCGACACATGAACAGAAACTTCAGGATGGGTTGGAGATTCAACCATTCAGGTAACACAGATTTCGGTTCCACACAAGGGATTTCAATGTTTCTTATTGAGCGTTTCTGTGTGTGCGTATGCTTGTGTGTGTTTGTGTACGTGTGTGTGCTGCAGCTGTCCCTGTGTGGCAATGTTGGTGTGATACTGATCTATTCCTTGGTGAGGAGAGGCCAGGGTTTAGAGGCCAGGGCAGTGCTGTGATCTCCTATTTGTTATTGCTATGCTGCCCTTGGACAGGTTAACAAAGCACTACATCAACCCCCTCCTTTGAGTTTGACAGTATGGTAGTACTACCACCTCCCCCCACCGCCTTATCCATCAATCCATCTATCCATTCTTCAAAAGCCCTCTGTGGTCCTGCTAACATGGAACATATTGAGGGCCGTGTAGTGCCCAGGCCAGGAAGAAGCAGACGGCATCCGAAATGCACCCTTATTCCCTACATAGTGCAATACTTCTGACCAAAACTGATAGGGTTCTGGTCAAAAGTAGTGCTCTATGTAAGGAATAGGGTGTCATTTGGTGATGGCTTTGGTGGTGGCTTTATAACTGCTAATCACAAACAGATATATTCATCAGACCTCACCACCACCACCAACACTACAACCACCACCACCACCAACAATACTACTAGACCACCAGCAGCAATACTACAACCACCACAAGCACTATTAATACCACCATTACTTCCACTACCACCACCATTACTTTAACCACTACCACTACTGCAACTACCACCACCACCACCACTACTACTACGACCATCACTACCACCACTACAACCACCACAACCACCACAACCAATACTAATACCACCACTATCACTACCTCCACTACAACTACCATCATTACCACCACCACTATCACAACCATTACTACCACCACAATTACCACCACCACAAAACCACCATTACCACCAGCACTACCAATACCACAACTACCACAACTAACAACCCACCACTACCATCATGACCACCATTACTACCACCACCACCACTACTACCACCATTACCACTACCACCAACACTACCACCACCACCACTACCACCAATACTACCACCACCACCACTACCACCATTACCACTACCACCAATACTACCACCACAACTACCACTACCATCACTACCACTACTAAAACCACTACAACCACAACTACCACTACTATCACCACCAGGAATTCTACAACCACAACCACTACCACCACAACCAGCACCACCAATCCCACTACCACCACCACTACTACTACCACCACCACTACTACTACAGCCACCACAACCAACACCAATACCACACAAAAAACACTACTACCACCACCATAACTACCAGTACCACCATCACCACCACCACTATCACTACCTCCACTACAACTACCACCACTACCACCATCGCCACCATTACTACCACCACCGCCACTACCACCATTATCACTACCACCAATACTACCACCACCACAACTACCACTATCATCACTACCACTACTAAAACCACAACTATAACCACCACTACTTTCACCACCAGCAATTCTACAACCACCACCACCACTACCACAACTAG
Source organism: Salvelinus fontinalis (assembly GCF_029448725.1). Taxonomy (NCBI): domain Eukaryota; kingdom Metazoa; phylum Chordata; class Actinopteri; order Salmoniformes; family Salmonidae; genus Salvelinus; species Salvelinus fontinalis. Next base: position 32,415,563 of record NC_074683.1, read on the forward strand.
CAGCACCAATTCCACAACCACCACCACCACTACTACCAGCCACCCCGAACAACACAACCACCATCACCACTACTACTACCATCACCACCATTACTACCACCAGCAACCCTAAAACTACTTACACCACCACTACCACCACCACCACTACAACTACCACCACCAGCAGCAGCAATACTACTACCACCACCACTACTCTAACCACCACTACCACAACCACCACTCCCACAACCACCACTACCAAAACCACCACTACCACAACCAGCACCACCACTACCACAAACACCACTACCACAACCACAACCATCACTACCACAACCAGCACCACCACTTCCACTACCACCACCACTACTCTAACCACCACTACAACTCTAACCACTGCTACAACCACCACCACTACCACCACCACAAACAGCACTACTACTACCAGCACTACTACTAACACCACCACTATTACTACTACCACCATTACTTCCACCACCATCACCACTAGTACGACCACCACCACTACTACTACCACCATTATTTCCACCACCACCACTACCACAACATCTACTACCTCTACCATCACTACCACTACTAAAACCACCACAACTACAATCACCACCACCACAACTACCACCACCAATTCCACAACCACCACCACTACTACTACCACCACCCCGAACAACACAACCACCATCACCACTACTACCACTATCACCACTATTACTACCACCAGCAGCACTAAAACTACTTACACCACTACTACCACCACCACCACCACCAGAAGCAATACTACTACCACTACCACCACCACCACTACCACTACTCTAACCACCACTACCACAACCACCACCACCACCACCACAACCACAACCAGCACTACTACTACCAGCATTACTACTAACTCCACCACTACTACTACTACCACCATTACTTCCACCACAATCACTACTAGTACCACCACCACCACTACTACTACCACAATTATTTCCACCACCACCACTACTACTACCACCACCACCACAACTACCACCACCACCACCACTACTACTAACACCACTACCACAACCACCACTACCAACACCACTACCACAAAAACACCACTACTACCACCACCATCATAACTACCACAACCACCAGTACCACCATCACCACTACCATGACCTCCACTACTACTACCACCAGCACCACAACCACCAGTACCACCATCACCACCACCACGACCTCCACTACTACTACCACCACTACCACCACCATTACTTCAACCACCACACCAACCACTACCACCACAATTACCACAACCACCACTACTTCCACCACCACCACTAATACCACCACCACCACTACTACCACTACCACAAAAACCACCACTACTACACCACCATAATAACTACCACGACCACCATTACCACCACCACCACAACAACCACAACAATTACCACCACCAATACCACCACTACCAACCCACCACTACCACGACCACCACTACTACAACCATCACCACCATTACTACCACCCCCACCACTACCACCATTACCACTACCACCAATACTACCACCACGACCACCACCACTACTACTAACACCACTACCACAACCAAAACCACTACCACAAAAACCACCACTACTACCACCACCACTACTACCACCACCACCACCATCATAACTTCAATGACCACCACTACTACCACCACCACCACTACCACAATACCACCACTCCCACCATCACCACCACCACCACTATCACGACCTACACTACAACTACCATGATCACCACCATTACTACCACCACCACTACCATCATCACCACCACCACCACTACTACCATCATTACCATTACCACCAATACTACCACCACCACCACAACTACCACTTCAAGTATTATCACCACAAGCAATTCTACAACCACAACCACCACTACTACCAACACCACTACCACAAAAACGACCACTACTACACCACCATAATAACTACCACAGCCACCATTACCACCACTAACACTAACATTAACATCACCATTACCACTACCACCAATACTACCACCACCATAACTACAACCACCACTACCACTAATATCACCACCAGCAACTCTACAACCACCACCACTACTCTATCCACCACTACCACAACCACCACTACCACAACCAGCACCACCAATTCCACAACCACCACCACAACCCCGAACAACACAACCACCATCACCACCACTATCACCATCACCATTACTACTACCACCACCACAACCACAACCACTACCACTACCACCACCACTACTACTACTAACACCAGCACTACTACTACTACCACCATTACTTCCACCACCATCACTACTAGTACCACCACCACCACTACTACTACCACCATTATTTCCACCACCTCCACCACCACTTCTACTAACATCACTACCACAAGCAACAACACTAACACAAAAACCACCACTACCATCACTACCACTACTAAAACCACCACAACTACAACCACCACTACCACTACTATCACCACCACCACTTCCACTACTACCACCACTACTCTAACCACCACTGCAACTCTAACCACCGCTACCACCACCACCACTACAACTATCACCAATACTCTAACCACCACTACCACCACCACCAACACCACTACCACAACCAGCACTACTCTAACCACCACTACCACTACAACTACCACCACCACCACTACTCTAACCACTACTACCACAACCAGCACTACGACTACCAGCACTACTACTAACACCACCCCTATTACTACTACCACCATTACTTCCATCACCATCACTACTAGTACTACCACCACCACTACTACTACCACTATTATTTCCACCACCACCACTACTACTAACACCACTACCACAACCACCACCACTACCACAAAAACCACCATTACCACTACCACCAATGCTACCATCACCACCACCACTACTACCACCACCACCACTACTACTAACACCACTACCACAACCAACACCACTACCACAAACACCACCACTACCACCATCATAACGATCACGACCACGACTACTACCACCACCACCACTACCACAATACCACCATTACCACCACCACCACCACCACCACTACCATCATTACCACTACCACCAATACTACCACCACCACCATAACCACTACTACCTCTACCATCACTACCACTACTAAAACCACCACCACCACAACTACAATCACCACTACCACCACCACCACCACCAGCACCACCAATTCCACAACCACCACCACTACTACTACCACCACCCCGAACAACACAACCACCATCACCACTACTACCACTATCACCACTATTACTACCACCAGCAGCACTACAACTACTTACACCACTACTACCACCACCACCACTACCACCAGAAGCAATACTTCTACCACCACCACCACTACTCTAACCACCACTACCACAACCACCACCACTACCACCACCACAACCAGCACTACTACTACCAGCACTACTACTAACAACACCACTAATACTACTACCACCACCATCACTACTAGTACCACCACCACCACTAGTACTACCACCATTATTTCCACCACCACCACTACTACTAACACCACTACTACCAACACCACTACCACAGCCACCACTACCACAAAAAACACCACTACTACCACCACCATCATAACTACCACGACCACCAGTACCACCATCACCACTACCACAACCTCCACTACTACTACCACCACTACCATTACCACCACCCTTACTTCAACCACCACACCAACCACTACCACTACTACCACCACAATTACCACAACCACCACTACTTCAACCACCACCATTAATACCACCACCACCACTACTACTAACACCACTACCAACCACCATAATAACTACCACGACCACAACAACCACAACAATTACCACCACCAATACCACCACAACTACCACCATCACCACCACTATCACGACCTACACTACAACTTCCACCACTACCACCACCATTACCATGATCACCACCATTACTACCACCACCACTACCAACATCACCACCATTACTACCACCACCACCACTACTACCATCATTACCACTACCAGCAATACTACCACCACAACTACCACTACCATCACTACCACTAACACTACCACCACCATTACCACCAATAATACCACAACTACCACTTCCATTATTGTCACCACCAGCAATTCTACAACCACAACCACCACTACTACCAACACCACTACCACAAAAACCACCACTACTACACCACCATAATAACTACCACAACCACCATTACCACCACTACCACTAACATGAACATCACCATTACCACTACCACCAATACAACCACCACCACCACTACCACTAATATCACCACCAGCAATTCTACAACCACAACCACCACTACTACCAACACCACTACCACAAAAACCACCACTACTACACGTCCATAATAACTACCACAACCACCATTACCACCACTACCACTAACATTAACATCACCATTACCACTACCACCAATACAACCAGCACCACCACCACCACCACCACTACAACCACCACGACCACTAATATCACCACCAGCAACTCTACAACCACCACCACTACTCTAACCACCAATACCACAACTACCACAACAACTACCACAACTAACAACCCACCACTACCATCATGACCCCCATTACTACCACCACCACCACTACCACCATTACCACTACCACCAATACTACCACCACCACCACCACTACCACTACCATCACTACCAAAACCACCACAACTACCACTACTATCACCACCAGCAATTCTACAACCACCACCACGACCACTACCACCACCACTACCACCACCACTACTACTACAGCCACCACAACCAACACCAATACCACACAAAAAACACTACTACCACCACCACCATAACTACCAGTACCACCATCACCACCACCATCATCACTACAACTACCACCGCTACCACCACTACCACCGCCGCTACCACCATCACCACCATTACTACCATCACCACCACTACTACCACCATTACCACCAATACTACCACCACCACAACTACCACTATCATCACTACCACTACTAAAACCACCACCACCACAACTACAATCACCACTATCACAACCACCACTACCACAACCAGCACCACCACTTCCACAACCAGCACCACCCCGAACAACACAACCACCATCACCACTACTACCACTATCACCACTATTACTACCACCAGCAGCACTAAAACTACTTACACCACTACTACCACCACCACTCTAACCACAACCAGCACTACTACTACCAGCACTACTACTAACACCAGCACTACTACTACTACTACCACCACCATCACTACTAGTACCACCACCACCACCATTATTTCCACCACCACCACTACTACTACCACCACCACCACCACCACTACTACTAACACCACTACCACAACCAACACCACCAACACCACTACCACAAAAAACACCACCACTACCACCACCATCATAACTACCACCAGTACCACCATCACCACTACCATGACCTCCACTACTACTACCACAACCACCAGTACCACCATCACCACTACCTCCACTACTACTACCACCACCACCACTACCACCACCACCACTACTACCACCATTACCACTACCAGCAATACTACCACCACAACTACCATCACTACCACTAACACTACCACCACCATTACCACCAATACTACCACTTCCATTATTATCACCACCAGCAATTCTACAACCACCACCACTACCACAAAAAAAACCACTACTACACCACCATAATAACTACCACAACCACCATTACCACCACTACCACTAACATTAACATTACCATTACTACCAATACTACCATCACCACAACTACAACCACCACTACCACTAATATCACCACCAGCAACTCTACAACCACCACCACTACTCTAACCACCAATTCCACAACCACCGCCACTACTACTACCACAACCCCGAACAACACAACCACCATCAACACAAGTATCACCATCACCACTATTACTACCACCAGCAGCACTAAAACTACTTACACCATCACTACCACCACCACCCCCAGAAGCAATGCTACTACCACCACCCCCACCACCACCACTAGAAGCAATACTACTACCACCACCACCACTACTCTAACCACCACTACCACAACCCCCACTACCACAACCACCACTACAACCACTACCACCACCACAACCACTACCATCACCACTACTACCACCAGCATCACCAATACTACTACCACAACAACCACCACCAACAGTAACCCCACCACCACTACAATCACTACTACCGCCACCACCACGACCACCACTAACACCACCACCACTTAAACCACCACTACTAGTACAGCCACTACCACCAATACCACAACTACTACTACCACAACCACCACTACCACCACTACTACTAGCACAACCACCACTACCACCACTACCAAAACTACCACCACCACCACTGCTACTACCACCACAACAAACAATACTACTACCACCACCACTAACACGACCAGTACCCACACTACCACTAACACCACCAATACCACAACCACCACTACCACCACGACCAGTACCCACACTACCACTAACACCACCAATACCACAACCACCACTACCAACACTACCACCACGACCAGGACCCACACTACCACTACCACCACCACCACCAATACTACTACCACCACCAACAACAACACTACCAACACCACCACCACCATTACTACCACCACCACCAGCAATACTACCACTACCACCACCAATACTACTACCACCACCACAACCAGCACTGCTACTACCAGCACTACTACTGTCACCACCACCACCACTACTAGTACCACCACCACAATTACTTCCACCATTACTTCCACTACTACTACCAGTACTACTACAATACCACCACTAAAACCACCACTTTTACCACCACCATTACTTCAACTACCACCGCTTCCACAACTACATGTGGTGGTGATATAAATATTATGCATGCCAGTCTCTCTTGGCTAAGAATTCAGGAGAGACTGACTGCATCACTTCTTCTTTTATAAGAAACATGAATGTGTTGGAAATCCCAAATTGTTTCCATAGTCAACTTACACACAGCTCTAACACATGCACACTTACCCCACCAGACATGCCATCAGGGGTCTTTTCACAGTCCCCAAAGGCAGAACAAATTCAAGAAAGCGTACAGTATTATATAGAGCCCTTATTACATGTAACTTCCTCCCATCTCATATTGATCAAATAAACAGCAAACCTGGTTTAAAAACAGATAAAGCAACACCTCGCTGCACAACGCCTCTCCCCTATTTGACCTAGATAGTTTGTGTGTATGCATTGATATGTAGGCTGTGTGCCTTTACATTTTCTTTGTTCTGTCTTTGAGCTGTTCTTGTCTGTTGATGTTCTGTATTATGTCAGGTTTCATGTTTTGCGTGGACCCCAGGAAGAGTAGCTGCTGATTTTGCAACAGCCAATGGGGATTCTGATAAAATACCAAATATCACTACCACCACTACCATTACCAGTACCACCACCAGTACTACTACCACTACCAATACCACCAGTACTACTACCACTACCAAAACTACCACCACCAGTACTACTAACACTACCAATACCACCACCAAAAAATATTTGACCTGCAATCAAAAAGGGTTCTACCTGGAACCAAAAAGAGTTCTCCTATGGGGTAGCCAAAGAACCCTTTTGGAACCATTTTTTCTAAGAGTGTACCTCCCATCTCTTCCAATCCCTTGTCTACCCTCCACTATCTCAATCCTCTACATCTCAATCCTCTACATCTCAATCCTCTACATCTCAATCCTCTACATCTCAATCCTCTACATCTCAATCCTCTACATCTCAATCCTCTACATCTCAATCCTCTACATCTCAATCCTCTACATCTCTCTCTCTCTCTCTCTCTCTCTCTCTCTCTCTCTCTCTCTCTCTCTCTCTCTCTCTCTCCTCTCTCTCTCTCTCTCTCTCTCTCTCTCTCTCTCTCTCTCTCTCTCTCTCTCTCTCTCTCTCTCTCTCTCTCTCTCTCTCTCTCTCTCTCTCTCTCTCTCTCTCTCTCTCTCTCTCTCTCTCTCTCTCTCTCTATCTTCTAATTTCTCTCATCCTAGTCTCCTTTCATTTCAGACGGTTTGTCACCTCTTCCCCCCATTTCGCCGTTCCCTTTCTCCCTCCAGTAAATCTAGAACCCAGCCAGGTTCTAAGCATCACCATGGCTACAGAGGCACAAGAAGTGATGTCATAACTTAGACTGCTCACTAAAAGGAGGGGGTGATGGGGCACGAGAGAGAGAGGGAGAAGGAACAGAGAGAGAGCGGGGAGAGAGAGAGTATGTGTATATGGCCAAAAGAGGTTTGGGAAATTAAAACAAATGAGAATCCTGAGTAATACGTGAGCAATGGAGCACCTTGGAAAGCAACAAAAGCATTAGCGTGATGGTGAATAGTCTTGTTTGGCAGGTAATGGAGGGGAGAGGGGATGGAGGGAAGAGGGGAAGGAGGGAAGAGGGGAAGGAGGGAAGATGGGATGTAGGGAAGAGGGGAGAGGGAGTGGAGGGAAGAGGGGAGAGGGGAGAGGGAGTGGAGGGAAGAGGGGAGATGGGAGAGGGGATGGAGGGAAGAGGGATGTAGGGAAGAGGGAATGGAGGGAAGACGGGAGAGGGGATGGAGGGAAGATGGGATGTAGGGAAGAGGGGAGAGGGAGTGGAGGGAAGAGGGGAGAGGGGAAGGAGGGAAGAGGGGAGAGGGGAGAGGGAGTGGAGGGAAGAGGGAATGGAGGGAAGACGGGAGAGGGAATGGGGGAAGGGAGGGAAGGGAGGATGGAGGGAAGGGAGGATGGAGGGAAGGGAGGATGGAGGGAAGGGAGGATGGAGGGAAGGGAGGATGGAGGGAAGGGAGGATGGAGGGAACAGGGGATGGAGAGAAGGGAGGACGGAGGGAAGAGGGGATGGAGGGAAGGGAGGATGGAGGGAAGGGAGGATGGAGGGAAGGGAGGAAAGGGTGGATGGGGGGAAGGGAGGAAAGGCGAGGATGGAGGGAAGGGAGGATGGAGGGAAGAGGGGATGGAGGGAAGAGGGGATGGAGGGAAGAGGGGATGGAGGGAAGAGGGGATGGAGGGAAGGGAGGATGGAGGGAAGGGAGGGAGGAAAGGGAGGATGGAGGGAAGAGGGGATGGAGGGAAGGGGGGATGGAGGGAAGGGAGGATGGAGGGGAAGGGAGGGGAGGAAAGGGAGGATTGGAGGGAAGGAGGGGATGAGGGGAAGGGAGGATGGAGGGAAGGGAGGATGGAGGGAAGGGAGGGATGGAGGGAAGAGGGGGATGGAGGGAAGGGGGGGATGGAGGGAAGGGGAGGATGGAGGGGAAGGGAGGGAGGAAAGGGAGGATGGAGGGGAAGGGAGGATGGAGGGAAGGGAAGGATGGAGGGAAGGGGAGGATGGAGGGAACAGGGGATGGAGAGAAGGGAGGATGGAGGGAAGAGGGGATGGAGGGAAGGGGGGATGGAGGGAAGGGAGGATGGAGGGAAGGGAGGGAGGAAAGGGAGGATGGAGGGAAGGGAGGATGGAGGGAAGGGAGGATGGAGGGAAGGGAGGATGGAGGGAACAGGGGATGGAGAGAAGGGAGGATGGAGGGAAGAGGGGATGGAGGGGGGAAGGGAGGATGGAGGGGAAGGGAAGGGAGGAAAGGGAGGATGGAGGGAAGGGAGGATGGAGGGAAGGGAGGATGGAGGGAAGGGGAGGAAAGGAAGGATGGAGGGAAGGGAGGAAAGAGAGGATGGAGGGAAGGGAGGATGGAGGGAAGAGGGGATGGAGGGAAGAGGGGATGGAGGGAAGAGGGGATGGAGGGAAGGGAGGATGGAGGGAAGGGAGGATGGAGGGAAGGGAGGATGGAGGGAAGAGGGGATGGAGGGAAGGGAGGATGGAGGGAAGAGGGGATGGAGGGAAGGGAGGAAAGGGAGGATGGGGGGAAGGGAGGAAAGGGAGGATGGAGGGAAGGGAGGATGGAGGGAAGAGGGGATGGAGGGAACAGGGGATGGAGGGAAGAGGGGATGGAGGGAAGGGAGGATGGAGGGAAGAGGGGATGGATGGAAGAGGGAATGGCTGGAGGAGAGGAAACACTCACTACGCAAATTACGGGATAGAAATTTGTGAGGTGGGTCAGAACGTGCCAGAACTTTCCATGTGTCATTGATTAACTAAGTAGTGATGAAGTGATTTAGAGATGACAAAGCTTCACATAAGGGATTGGGCGGACTATTCCTAAAGCATACATGTAGAAGTATTGTTGGAAAGCCAGTTAAATCCTGATTTATCAATTCAGATTTTAAGTGCCATGGTGATTTATTTTACACTAAATACTGTTATTCACAAAATAATTTGGTAACTATGGAATACTTTATTCCCTGACAGAGAATTTAACAGAATGTCTGAGCAATAAAACTAATGAGTAATTCATTATTATGTTATTACCAATTTACCCTGAAATTGGGGTGGCAGGTGGTCAGAGCATTGGGCCAGTAACCGAAAGGTTGCTAGGTAGAATCCCCAAGCTGACAAGGTAAAAATCTGTCGTTCTGCCCCTGAACAAAGCAGTTAACCCACTGTTCCTAGGCCGTCATTGTAAATAAGAATTTGTTCTGAACTGACTTGCCTCGTTAAATAAAGGTTAAAAAAATAAATAATACAATTACAATGTAGAAAACCAGATAAGTCTACTGTAAAATAAAGCGTGACCCTCATTTGTTACAACACATTACAGTACTGTTGCTAAAAGAGATCCGTTTTGATTACACAGAACAATATCATCTCTCTTGCTCAACTACATAGTCGAAACAACATGGAAATCAGAGTACATCTGCTTCCCAACAAACCCCCCTCACCACGTTTGTTTGCCTTCTTCTTCTCTGACCCCACAGAGGATCAAGAACATAACCCCACTCAGTCAGGGAAAATAGAAGGAGGCTTTGGGGTGAGACGATGGGTGTCTGAGTCTGAGAGGGGGGGGAGGGTAAGAGGAGTGGGAAGCAATAGCCCAAAAGGTAAGAGAAAGAGAGCAGCCAAACACTTTTTTGGAAACTGATGTGGCACCTGGTTTCTCTCAGTGTGTCTGTGCGTGCTGTGAGAGAGTGCATGAAGGGGAGACATGGGGGAGACAGCAGGGGAGGCGGAGGGTGGGAGAGAGGGTCTTGTCAAGGACAAGGCCAAACCAGTTTTGTTTAGTGTGGCCTGCTGCGGCAGGGGAGGTGGATTCGGGCTATGGCTACAGTAAGGGTGGCTTGTGGCTGCTGGCTTGGGGGTCTGCCTGGAAGCCCCGCTCTGGGGCTAACTGATTAACCCTTCATTTTGAAGGGAGCCAAGAGGGAGCAGATCCCTTCACCCAGAGCCCCAAGACCCTGATCATCTCCCTGCCAGCCAGACGGGCGGGCGGGCCTAAGCCAGGGCAGGGACAGGCCGAGGTGGGTGTGCGGACTGGGGGGGGGGGGGGGGGGGTGAAGTATAAGCAGACGCAGGGATTGAGAGCAGGAAGTGATGATTTAAACAGAATGCCAGAGACTCCCCGAACTCTGAAGTGCCAGACTGGGGTCTTTCACCGGGTGAAGCCGCTATATCAATAAGCTACGTGTGCGTTTAAAGGAAAGGTAAGCCTTGCGTCATCCCACTTACCGGCCGGTGTCTACCATCCACTTAGTGTCTGGTTCGTTTGCCACTACGGTACCTGTAGTGTACGTCAGTGGATAAATGGGACTAATTGAGTTTAAATTTCTAAGAATCTATTGAAATTATCATGAATATTCAAAAAACGCCTGTACCTCACACACAACAGAGAAAATAAATGTACCTGCAGTTTATTATTCATAGATAGATAAATTGATACAGTTGTGCTTCTTTTATAATCCTAATTTGGTTATCAGAATCAGATATACTAGGTAGGTTTACCTTCAGGGAGAGGGTCCTTAAGACCTCCACTGAACCATATCTAATGTGAGTGTCTGGGAGGAAACTTCAGCACCGTAGCCGCTTCAGCCCATCAATATCAGACCTTCATTGACCCTCTGCAGAGCAGGCCAGAGCTGTAATTACCTGTTATCTGCTCCTTTCTCATAAAGCAGGTACTCTGGACGAGAAGGATTTCAAAGGACCGCTTGGTCCAATGAAGAAGGGTCTCATCTTGGAGTGGGTTTTATTTCCAGTTAAACAAGACAGGCAGTGACTGAACAATCTGCGTTCTTCCGCTGGGGATTCAAAGTCCACATCTCATCCCTGTTGGTGAGATTAGATAAACGGTTTAAAAGCAGGTATCCCTGCAGCCTCTCCTGTTTACCCAGTCATAATATTCCCGCCTAACAGCATCTGATCTAATGCCAGATTGCAGGGTAACTAGTCACTGTTGACAAAAGTGGCTAAAGTGCCATGGCAATGACAAGGATGTGGAAATAACAGGGCAAATCACAGGCCGCTATTCAATCAATCACAGATGAAAGAAAACATCATTGTGGGTTCACTGAGAATGTTCAGGCTACATTAAATGTGTTAATGGGTAATGGTCTTTTTCCTGAATAGGAAATTAACTCCTCAACAGTCAAATCATGTCAGCTTGGGAAATGGATAGTCTGCCCAAACTATATAAAGCCACAGCAGCCGACAGCCTACAAACAAATTCAACCACTCAAACACACATACAGTTACATTTCCAAGATCCATTTGTATAAGTCTCTCCATCTCCATTTTCTGACCAGCGTTCCTTTACCTATCTGTCCCCACCCCAGTCCAGGTGGCTGTGCTCTCTGGTCCCATGCCTGGGTGCTCCTGCCTGCAGCCACAGGCCGGGCAGAGGAGAGGCTCTGTTCGAAGGCCCTGTCTGTCCAGCGTCAGGCTAAGTGCCTCTGACAGCCCACCCCACAGTTATTAACTGTGATCCGCCACCACAAGGCCCGGGCACCGCCGAGCTGAGGGGAGGCCCCAGAGAGAGGCTCCCTTCGCTAGCTAGCTCCCACACAAAGGCTGCTTTGACCCAGAGGCCCCGCGGCCCACCACCCCATCCCAGTACTACAGCCCCCAGCCCCCCCCACCACACTAATATATATTTACAGCATTTCATATGTACATACAGTGCATTCGGAAAGTATTCAGACCCCTTGACTTTTTCCACATTTTGTTACGTTACAGCCTTATTCTCAAATGGATGAAATCTTTTTTTTTGTTGCATCAATCTACACACAATAGCCCATAATTTAAAAAAGGGATTTATTTGCAAATGTATTAAAAATAAAAAACTGAAATACCTTATATTCATAAATATTAAGACACTTTGCTATGATATTTGAAATTCAGCTCAGGTGCATCCTGTTTCCATTGATCATCCTTGAGATGTTTCTACAACTTGATTAAAGTCCACCTGTGGTAAATTCAATTGATTGGACATGATTTGGAAAGGCACAAACCTGTCTATATAAGGTCCCACAGTTGACAGCAAAAACCAAGCCATGAGGTCGAAAGAATTCTCAGAGACAGAATTGTGTCGAGGCATAGATTTGGTGAAGGCTACCAAAAAATGTCTGCAGCATTGAAGGTCCCCAAGAACACAGTGACCTTGATCATTCTTAAATGGAAGAAGTTTGGAACCACTAAGACTCTCCTAGAGCTGGCCGCCCGGCCAAACTGAGCAATTGGGGGAGAAGGGCCTTGGTCAGGGAGGTAACCAAGAACCCAATGGTCACTTTGACAGAGCTCCAGAGTTCCTCTGTGGAGAACCTTCCAGAAGGACAACGATCTCTGCAGCACTCCACCAATCAGGCCTTTATGGTAGAGTGGCCAAACGAAAGCCACTCCTCAGTAAAAGGCACATGACAGCCCGCTTGGAGTTTACCAAAAGGCACCTAAAGACTCTCAGACCATGAGAAACACGATTGTCTGGTCTGATGAAACCAAGATTGAACTCTTTGGCCTAAATGCCAAGCGTCACGTCTGGAGGAAACCTGGCACCATCCCTACGGTGAAGCATGATGCTGTGGGGATGTTTTTCAGCGTCAGGTACTGGGAGATTAGTCAGGATCGAGGGAAAGATGAACAGAGCAAAGCAGTGGCGGACTGGCCGTCGGGAGCACCGAAACATTTCCCGGTGGCCTGAGGGTCATTTTGGCCTGCCGTGAATAGTCAACTTGACCAGCGATAATATAGTTGGCAGGAATGAGTTGACAGAGAATCCTCCCATCAGGCGCGACTCTCACTCTCACTCCGCGACTCTCACTCTCACTGCAATGTCCCCACCTGAGGGTGCATGTGCCAAAAATGACATCAGGTCTCTCCGCAACGAACAAAACAACCGTCTACCTGCTTCTCTACCGATAACATTCTACACAAGTCGCACGGCGAAATGGACAGTCAAAAAAGGAAAGGTGGAGCAGAGAGGGAGAGAATGAAAAAGAGAAAGGCCCTTGCCACAGACACAGCTAAATGCTGCAAAATAAGCGACATGTTCGCCAGTAAGGGACCAGGTCAGTCAGAAACACACACACTGACACACACACACGACACCCAGCATGTCTAGCTAAGTAGCCTAGCTAATAATAGTGACACGGCGGCCGGTAGGCTAAACAGTTTGCACGTCTTACGTCTTCGTGGAGAAATTATATCATAGCAATGAGTGCAACATAGCGATCATAATATGACATTGAAGGCAATATGTTTCAACTAATAGTAAAACCTAGACTATGGACTTGCCAGAATTCGGTCATGACTCATACCACATAAGCTAGGGAAAGTGCACATACACTGTACAGCGAAACAGGCTACAGTAACGTAACCATAATACATCCATGAACATAACACAGTAGCCTGTGTGACACAGCACAGGCATTGACAAAGATCATTAGCGCCAAAGGTACCAGCATTACAAGTTACTACAATAATATACAGCTCTGGGAAAAATTAAGAGACCACTCCAAATTAAGAGACCACTCTTCATTTTTTCCCAGGGCTGTATTAATGTAGACTACTGATACACTACTGATAGTGAATATGATAATATAGTATTTTCTTTGTAAAGGTGGAGGAGGAAGCAGCAGCAGCGCTAGAGCTTCAGGTGCTCCTGCAGAACTGGAGATGGTGGTCAGTTCAGAGTCAGACTCAGAGCAGGAACCTTCAGGTGCTCCTGCAGAACTGGAGGTGGTGGTCAGTTCAGAGTCAGACTCAGAGCAGGAACCTTCAGGTGCTCCTGCAGAACTGGAGGTGGTGGTCAGTTCAGAGTCAGACTCAGAGCAGGAACCTTCAGGTGCTCCTGCAGAACTGGAGGTGGTGGTCAGTTCAGAGTCAGACTCAGAGCAGGAACCTTCAGGTGCTCCTGCAGAACTGGAGGTGGTGGTCAGTTCAGAGTCAGACTCAGAGCAGGAACCTTCAGGTGCTCCTGCAGAACTGGAGGTGGTGGTCAGTTCAGAGTCAGACTCAGAGCAGGAACCTTCAGGTGCTCCTGCAGAACTGGAGGTGGTGGTCAGTTCAGAGTCAGACTCAGAGCAGGAACCTTCAGGTGCTCCTGCAGAACTGGAGGTGGTGGTCAGTTCAGAGTCAGACTCAGACTCAGAGCAGGAACCTTCAGGTGCTCCTGCAGAACTGGAGGTGGTGGTCAGTTCAGAGACAGACTCAGAGCAGGAACCTTCAGGTACAACTGAAGAGCACAAACCTAAACATGGAGGCTATGATTTTACATTGATATGTGCTTTATTTATGAGATTATCAGTAGGACTGTAATCGGGGGGCATACAATCGATGACTGCACAAGTTATACAAGTTTAGGTTATTTACAATGTTATTCTCATTCTGCAGAGCAACCAGATGTGCAGATAGATAGAGAGAGATAGAGAGAGATAGCGATAGAGAGAGATAGATAGAGAGAGATAGAGAGAGATAGCAATAGAGAGAGATAGATAGAGAGAGATAGAGAGAGATAGATAAAGAGAGATAAAGAGAGATAGATACAGAGAGATAGCAATAGAGAGAGATAGCGATAGAGAGAGATAGAGATAGAGATAGAGAGAGGTTCAGAACCCAGTACAGGGAAAATAGAGAGGGACAGCGAAAGCACTGAATATCCATTTGATTATTTTGCCCGTCCTCAGTCCAAGGATTTTGACTTATTTTTTCAGTTCCACCCAAAGCAAACCCCTCAGAGTCATTCCCAATGTATTCCACTCCAAAGATGGCACAGACAGAAAATGGCTGACCTACAATGAAGTAACTCACTCCTTGTTCTGCTCAGTATGTCTTGCATTCGCAAAACCTTCAGCCAGTGATTGTGCATTTGTCAAAGGAGGCATGCAGGCCTGGAGACATGCCCATCAGAGAGTACAGGAACACGAGAGAAGCAAGACCCATAGAGAAAGTGCAGAAGCCTTTTTCTTCAGAGCCAGCAAAGCAGACATCTGTACCCTTCTGTGTGATAAGCAAATGTCAGTTCAACGAGACCAGGTCAGAAAGAGGAGGCAGGTCATGGAACGTGTGATTGATGTATTTAAAGTTATTGGTAAATGTGGGCTTAGCTACAGAGGACACAGGCATGAAGCTGCATGTAACTTGGAAAACATGGCCGTCAATCATGGCAAGTTTCTTGAGCTTATATTGTTGCTAAGCAAATATGATGTCTGCCTACAAGAGCATGTTAGTGGTTGCATTGAGAAGAGCAAGAAGCAGATGGGAAGTAAAGGACGAGGGTCCTTGGTAACTATGACGTCCAAAACAACAGCAAATAAAGTAATTGACGTCATCAGAATGTTGATCCAGCAGACAGTTGCTGTTGAAGTGAGAAAGCCAGGGATGTTCTCAATACGAATGGACACAACACAGGATTTAACATCCAAAGACCAGTGTGCAGTAGTTCTGCGATATGTCACTGATGTTGTCCACCAGAGACTCATTGCGGCCGTTGACTGTGAGTCATCGACTGGACAGTACTTTGTGGACCTGGTGAAACAGACCCTTGAGAAGATGGACATATATATCAAACACTGTGTTGGTAATGCAACAGACGGAGCAGCTAATATGCAGGGACAATACAGGGGCTTCTCTGCATTGCTCACAGGAGAGTCTCCTAACCAAGTATCCATATGGTGTTACTCACATGTCCTCAACCTTGTGCTAACTGACACCACTGGGTTTGTTGTGGCAAGTGAATCCCTTTTCTCACTACTGAATGACATTGCAGTGTTCGTTCGAGATTCCTACAAGCGCATTAAGCTATGGGAGGAAACCAGTGAGGACAGGAGACACAGACGGCTTGATGTAATTGGTGAAACATGCTGGTGGGCCATAGACGAGGCCTTGAGGAAAGTATTTGGAAGCTTTGCAAAGCCTGACCGTGCACTTTACACGGATGTGGTCATCCCTATGGAAAGAATTGAAAAGGATGTGACCAGAAAACCTGCCATCCGAAGCAAGGCCCAAGGGTACGAGGATGCTCTCCTAAAGTATGAAACCATACTTACAGCTGAGGTTTTTCTCTGGATTTTTGAGCAGACGTCCCCTCTCTCTAAATACTTGCAAACAAATGGCATGGATATCGTAATAGCACAGCACTTGGTGACGTGAACGGAGGATAACCTGAGAAAGTGTGGCCAAGACTGAGTGAGTGAAGAGGGCTGCAGACGACTTTGTTTAGTGGGCCAATGGCATTCTGGAGGAGCAGCAGGACTGTGATGCCGAAGCTCAGAATGCTCTCCCAGAGAAGAGAACAATAAAAAAAGAAGAGAAAATCAGGTGAGTTGGCAGAAGACGAGCCCATTGCTAATGCAGACATGGATTACAAAATCAAGATCCACAATGTGGTACTGGACACTGTTGTTGAAAGTATTCACCGCCGTTATGCAGCAAATGCAGTGCTGTGTGCAGATGTCTCCTGCATGAATCCCAAGCATTTTCCTTAGATCAGAGAAAAGGGCCTTCCAAAGACAGCCATGAAGGAGCTCAGCAAATGCTTACTGGAATTTGATGAACATGCCACTTTTGAGGATTTCCAGGCTGAATTGATCAGCCTTGCAGTGGGAAAGACTGAAACAGTCAGCATTGGAGGAGTACAACACCAGGGCCGCCTCCGCCAGTGATGAATCAGGGGAAGGCTTTGAGGATCCTGATGAAAGTGTGGAGTTGGTGAGCAGAAGTTGTTCCACGTGTAAAAACTGCCCAATATGCTGCTATCTTCTCCTGTCTCAGTACAATCTGCTCATGGATGCGTATCACATCATTGGTTTGGGCTACAAGTTCCTCCTCACCCTATCCATCACTCAGGTGGCGTGTGAGAGGACCTTCTCCACCCTGAAATTCGTGAAGAACCGCCTAAGAACCTCTCTCACTCAAGAGAACCTTGAAGTGTTCCTTTTGATGGAAACAGAGAAGGAGATTCTTTTGGGACTTGACAAAGATGATATCATTGACAAGATGGCAGAGAGCAGTGAGTTACTGCGCTGCCTACTGGTGTACTAGTGGTAATTACTTCCTGGTTACTCTGAAGTAGCTATGCCATGACTCTTCCTTAACAGGCTGACATGGGTGAAAGAACATTTGCTGTGAGTTAAAGCTTTTGTACAGAGGCATGTTTTTTGGACTTTCATATTATACTTGCAGTTCTGTAGCCAATGTTCAATTTCATTGACTCAGGGTATAGATGTGTTTATGTTTGTGCTGTTTGCTTTATGGACACCAGTAGTGAACATTGTAATCTACATTTTTTTGTAGCGGAGTGCTTTTTTGACTTTTGTATTATACTTACTTACATTGTTGTAGCTTATGTTCAAGTTCGGTGAATGTGTGTGAAGTTGTTTGATACTTTTGATATGCTGGATGCTTGAATATAAAGATAATAATTTGAACATTTGAGCTAACTCTGTATATCTCATTCTCTTTTTAAAAAGTGTAGGCTAATTGTTTTGTATGTCTAGCCGTGTACATTTGTATGTGCAATGATTGGTGTATTCCTAGTGAGTTTTTGAGGGTGCACCCATAGCCATGGCATACCTTGAAACCTCAGTGTTCAGATAGGCTACTTGTTGGTCAGTCCCAAATGTTTGTATTTTGTAATGTTAATAACTTTCTTCCCAGATTAACATAGTGGCCAAATGTATAACTAGTTCTGTACCCGTTACGTCAACAAATAGGGTTATCCTACAAAATTAGCGGCCTCGTGGTTTGCATGAACAGGGTGGCCTGGGATGGAGTCAAATTCCCAGCCTGAATTATTGCCCCTGGAGTAAAGTACAGAGAAATCCTTGATGAAAACCTGCTCCAGAGCGCTCAGGACTTCAGACTGGGGCGAAGGTTCACCTTCCAACAGGACAACGACCCTAAGCACACAGCCAAGACAACGTAGGAGTGGCTTCCGGACAAGTCTCCGAATGTCCTTGAGTTGCCCAGACAGAGCCCGGACTTGAACCCGATCTAACATCTCTGGAGAAACCTGAAAACAGCTGTGCAGCGACACTCCCCATCCAACCTGAAAGGATCTGCATAGAAGAATGGGAGACACTCCCCAAATACAGATGTGCCAAGCTTGTAGAGTCATACCTAAGGCTATAAACGCTGCCAAAGGGTCTGAATACTTATGTAAATGTGATATTTCCATTTTGTTGTGTATTGTTTGTAGATTGATGAGGGGAAAAAAACAATTTTATCCTTTTTAGAATAAGGCTGTATGTAACGTAACAAAATGTGGAAAAAGTCAAGAGGTCTGAATACTTTCTGAATGCACTGTATATGTACACATAAAATATATAATATGGCCCCATTCAAATGGCCCTGGACCTTGGCCCTTGGACTCGGTCCTGACAGTCTGAGGTTTATCAATGTCCTGCAGGGAATGTGACTCTACAAGCATCCAAACCCTTGACATTCGTTGGTAAAAGTTTAGGGAAGAAGGAAAAAAAATCTCTATGTATTGGCTGAGTGCACAACTGTACAGTTAAATTCATTGAGTTTGATCATTTAATGAGTGATTATGCCTGATAAAGGAACATGCGTACAAACCACGCAAGCTGGAAGACAGGGCTTTACGTTGATTTGAAACACTGTCCATGCTCTTTCATCCTGATAGGTGGTCTATAGCACTGTTTGTCCTCTACAGGCTCAAGAGAGACTGCCTCCCCTCCGCTGCCTCGAGTCACTACCCTTTCAAATCAAATCAAAGTTTATTTGTCTTGTGCGCAGAATACAACAGGTGTAGTAGACCTTACAGTGAGATGCTTACTTACAGGCTCTAACCAATAGTGCAGAGAAAAAAAAAGTGTGTGTAGGTAAGTAAAGAAATAAAACAACAGTAAAAAGACATTTGAAAATAAGAGTAGCAAGGCTATATACAGACACCGGTTAGTCAGGCTGATTGAGGTAGTATGTACATGTAGGTATGGTTAAAGTGACTATGCATATATGATGAACAGAGAGTAGCAGTAGCGTAAAAAGAGGGGTTGGCGGGTGGTGGGTGGGACACAATGCAGATAGCCCAGTTAGCCAACGTGCGGGAGCACTGGTTGGTCGGGCCAATTGAGGTAGTATGTACATGAATGTATAGTTAAAGTGACTATGCATATAAGATAAACAGAGAGTAGCAGCAGCGTAAAAGAGGGGTTTGGGGGGGGACACACAATGCAAATAGTCCGGGTAACCAGATGGTTACCCGTTCAGGAGTCTTGTGGCTTGGGAGGGAGGGAGACTCAGCTAGTCTCTTCAACCACAAAATGGGTCATTAAACTACAGAATTGGGACATAAATAAATACATGTTTGAGGGGAATAGGAAGAATAGCCAGACATAATGACAGCTGACTATGTTTAGCCCAGGAGCATTTAGATAAACAGCAATTCTTCCTGCCTACAGCCCCACTATTCATTGTTGAATAGTTGAGGCTTTTCCCTTTGAGGTGACTGGCTTTTATACAGCAACACGACATGCACAGTGACGCTACAGCCGCCCCCAGCCGTGTTCAAACTAAGCTACAGCGAGAAGAGCAGAGGACACTGCTGACACAAAAGCTGCCTATTCTTTGCTTTATGCTCAGCCACAAATTGTAGGCTTTGTCCGTTACCATTTATTTTTCGGGGTGCTCGTTCCTCCCTTCTGAGACACATGTTGGTGCTGCATCGATAACCACACAGGGATGAAACAGATGACGTGTTGTGTGTTGTTGAACTCATCCCTGCTCTGTGTGTACGGTTTTCAGGCATACTCTCTCATGAATATTCCCTGTGACAATTGATTGAATTTTAGTAACACAGAAAGCGGGACGTTCTGAGCGTTTGCATCAGTCTAAAGTTTGGACGTGTTATTTAATGAAATAAAAGATAAAGGCTGTGTGTAAAGCACACTTACATTTGTAAGGCGTTATTATTTATTTTTGAAAGACAGACTAGTAAATCTTTTCCAGAGTGTTCATATTATTATAATAATTTTTGTAAGGCGTTAAAAAACATTCTCCATTAAAGAAGTCATAATACACAGAGACTTTCAGTGCATGTCATCATTACTGCTTTGGGTTACTACTACTAGCAGTGCTACCATACTGAGCTGTTATCCCCGCACTCTGAACCCCTCCCACACACACTCTGAACCCCCCCCCACACACACACACTCTGCGCCCCCCCCCCACACACACACACTCTGCGCCCCCCCCCACACACACACACACTGCGCCCCCCCCCCCCCCCCCCACACACACACACACACACACTCACACTCTGATCCTCCCCTACACACACACACCCCCCTGAACGCTTGCCTCACACAGGGTCAGGCTCCATCAGCTGAGCACACTGCTCAGTCAGTACAGGTCAACATGGCGCCATCTCTCTCTCCTCTCCCTCAGCCACTTCCCTTCCCTGGCTAGCAGATTGTGCAATTAGACATCACATCACATGGTCCACTTAACACTTAAAGAGTGTCATTGCTCTGGGTCAAGTGCACCTACGCTCTACCTACAGCCGGGTCCCACAGAGCTCTGAAGTGTGCTTGGACTGACTGAGGTCCCCTGAGAGGCTGCAGGGGAGGTCTGTCGGCCCATCATACAGGCAATGCTGCCTTATTGTACCTTAGAGGGGTAGTTCATAATTTCAAAATCAAAGTTTGTCAATCCAGATTCCCTAAATGGTGCTTTCTAGGATCCTTGGGATGACCCTACGCTAAACCCTGACCTTAACCATCACCCTTACCTAACCTTACCCATTTTACATTTAAACTTCAATGGGATAGGGGATGTCCCAAGGATCACGGAAAGCAAGGACCATTCCTAAATTAATGGGAAAGATAGTTACCATCTAAAATGATTAAAGTAGACAGTGGCAATCTTTCTCATTCATTTGGATTGCAGGCATATTTATGCAGCTGGATCTATAAAACTTTGCGGGACTTATACTCGTCTCACCAATAGACGACATTTGAAGTATGAAAACATCTGTGAATTATCACTGCCAGTAACTATAGGTGAAGATACGTGGACTGGGTTGGGAATCTCCCTATGCAGCCAGAGCCATATCTAAAATAGACGGCTATGCAGCATGACATCGAGAGAGCTGTATGTTGTGCTAATTAGAGGTTAAACAGAGTCTTTATACATCCTAATCACCAACCAACCCTGCTTGTTGGGTCTCATCCAGATTGATAATGACTAAAGGATGTGTGTGGTTGGCTGTGGAGAAGCTTCCCAATACCACAGAGCCATCTCTGTGGGGGTTCATCATACACACAGACTGCACACAGATTCACACAGTTGTGTGCAGTTTGGACACAAAGCCATCATTGTAAGATGGGAGAAAATAAATGCAATATCTGCATAATAAACCTGATTTACTGTCAGATATTAGAGATGTATGGGGTAATCAGTTTTGGGAAAGCACCTCCCAGACACAGGAAGACCTCCCATGTATTCTCTCTCACACACACACACACACACGCACGCAAGCACACACACAAATGCAGACAAATACAAACACATGCATGCTGGTGGGCAGATGCGCTTGTCACCACACTATAAAATCCCCATACTGAACTGAGTCATGTGGACATCCCCTGCTGCACCCAACCAGGGACTCCCAGACAACCTTCCGCCCATTGTCCCTCCCACAAGCGAGGTAGAGGGGTGGAGGAGGAGGGATGGGTAGATCTCATCTGGGGACAAAGTTGAGATTGACTCTGCATCTCAAAAGGCACTCTGTTCCTTATATGTAGGGCATACATTTTGACCAGAGCACTATGAGCCCTGGTCAAAAGTAGTGCACTATATAGTGAGGGGCACTATGGGCCCTGGTCAAAAGTAGTTCACTATATTAGGGAAGAGCACTATGGGCCCTGGTCAAAAGTAGTGCACTATATAGGGAAAAGCACTATGGGCCCTGGTCAAAAGTAGTGCACTATATAGGGAAGAGCACTATGGGCCCTGGTCTATGGTAGTGCACTATATAGGCAATAGGGTACCATTTGGGACGTAACCTCAGTCGGTGACAGACAGTCTTACAGAATAAGTTGAACCAGCTGGGTCACAAGGAGGTCAGATACAGAGTGGAGGTGTGAGTACAAGGGGTTAACAGCATCATACGGACCACATACACACACACACTGCCTGATCCTCTCATTCAAGCACATGATTAGAGACACCACAGTCCTATAATCTGACCAATAAAGTCAGCCAATCACAGCAGTAAAACCAGAACAAATGCGGGAGATAAGGAACTGCCCATCAACAAAATTCATAGATCACTAACAATCAATCTATAAAGCCATAACAATCATGTGAATGCAATCATATAACGAAGAGCTATGTGAGGTCCTGAGGCCTGGATATAGAGTGGACCAATGATTCCTCAAGGAGTGGTAGCAGCAGGCATCCTTGGCTGCCTTACATTCACTGTACACTTGCCGCCCTCTACTGGTAATATAATGGAAAGGGCGATACCTAGTCAGTTGTACAACTGAATATATTCAACTGAAATGTGTCTTCCACATTTAACCCAACCCCTCTGAATCAGAGAGGTGCAGGGGGGCTGCCATAATCGACACCCACATGTTCGGCTCCCAGGGAATAGTGGGTTAACTGCCTTGCTCAGAGAGAACAACAGATTTTTACATTGTCAGCTCGGGGATTCCATCCAGCAACCTTTTGGTTACTGGCACAATGCTCTAACCACTTGGCTACACGCCGCCAATTGGGCCCTTTACTGGTAACATGTCGGGCCCTCTCCTGGTAATATATTGGCTCGCTTGTCTTTACCACAGCAGGCTGCTAAGGGGAGGATGGCACATAATGTCTGAAACGGTACAGATGGAATGGCATCTAACACCTGGAACCCTTATGTTTGATACCATTCCTCTCCAGGCATTACCACCAGCCTGTTCTCCCCAATGAAGGTGCCACCAACCTCCTGTCGTCTCCATGTACATAGTGACTGATAGACATGCTAGAGACATAGCTCACATCCTTAAATTGACACACTAAAATAACCCTTGAGTCATTATTTATATAAACTTTTAATTGAACTCTCAGCTGAAAGTACACTTCTCCCTCCTGTACTGTAGCACTCTGGAAAACAGTAGCCCCATTCCGCCAGGAAGAGTAGTCCAGAGAACCTAGGTCTGTGTCTGACGTGGAACCTTATTCCCCATCTAGTGTCCTACTTTTGAACAAAGCCCCATGGGGCCCGGTCAGAAGTAGTGTAATATACAGGTAATAGGGTGTCATTTGGGACGCAGACAGGCTGAAAGGAGGAGCAAGAGGTGTGGATGGTGGTGGGTGGAGCCAAAGAGGGGCTCTCCATGGTAAAATCATACCCTGATGACGAGGTTATGCGAGGCAGCTCAACAGGTCCATTCTCTGTGGCCTCTCGTTCAGCAGACAGAACACTCAAGACATTGCCCCAAAGAAGACATCTAAAGATGCAATCCAACTCAACAAAAGCAACAACAAAAATAACAATATGTAGTTTCTTTCCTATTTACACAGCGTTTTGAGATATTACTGAAAACCTATACGACCGAAAATCCATAAATGACAGAATTGTTGAAGGTGTCAGAGGAGTCAAAAATAACTCAAGATGAAATACCCTAGTACAGTATTACATCCGTAAAACTGATCAAAACAACAGAGGGGAATAGTATTCCAGTCTTGCTGATGTCCATGAGATAGTCCTTTGATTTCAGAGTTAGTCCTTTGCCTTAGTCCAGCTCCTCTTTTAGTGCCCAGTCAGGTGTGATAAAGGTTTAACATCAGATAGTGGATTTGATGGTCAAACATGTCTGTGATAGTGGTTCACATTGGATGACAGTAGTTGAAATTGAAGGTGAATTAAAAAAGACAAAAGGAAAATGAGTGACAAAGAAATGGTGGTAGTAAAAAATTGGGACGAGGGCAAGAAAATGAAAACCCGTCAATGTGATATATAACAAGGACTTCTTTAAAAGAAAATAGACAACGTCAAGTCACCTTCAGAATGTAGAATATTAAAAAATACAACAAATCAAGTCAACCCATCCTGAGAACAATCTGAAAATAAATACACCCCTGTGCTTGTTCCTTTGTGTGTTTTGTAGCACAGAACTCAGTCCAGATTCTGTCTGTTGGTGTGTCAGTATCCCTGTAGTCCGTTGTAAACCTTCTGTACAGATGCCTGCTTCAGAATCCCCCTCACTCCTGGAACAACAAAAGCAAGCACCAATTGTAAATGACTATACATTATGATCACAATTACATTTTTCATCATCTTTCATATCTGAGAAGTTAATGTGTACCTTTATTGTCTTCCGGTCAGTCGTGTAAAGTCGGCAATTCGAAGACGATTTATATGTGTCGCTTACAGTTTGGGGGGGGGGGGGGGGGGGGGGTGTTCGCGTGTTCTACGGGCATGTCCTTTGCCTCAGTCTTAATATGCATCAACAATACCCATACCTCGTATGTAACAGCTCTGATATATAACATGCAGCCTACTTTCTCCTGGCATCATTAACTCAAACTCATAAATAAATAAATACATTACAAGTCACACCCCCCCACCCTTCTTTATCGGCCTCCTCCTTACCCTCTTTCTGATTGTCATTCAGCTGTGTCTCTGGGAACTCTACGTCGAAGGAGACAATGAGAGAGCCACGGATGTTGTTGTTGTCGAAGTTGGGCAGGCCTTCTCCTTTCTTCCACACCCGAGCACCAGGCTTAGTGATCTTGTCCCTCACAATGTGGACCTGTAGTCAGAGGAGCAGTCAAAGTGTGTCACTGATTCCTTAGAATACCTTTTAGTATATACTTTATAATGAATAAATACTTTATTTTATTGACAAAACAAAAATGCATTTTTTTGCTTTTCAACCAGTCTTTTTGTGTGCTTTTTGAGAACGGGGCAATGATGGCTCAAGACAAGCTCCCCTCCCCAAAACATTTCAGTACATGGCAGTAAAAGTGTATGCATGTATTTCTTAGCTTCACTCGTCCATAGTTACCTTATGTCCGTCCAGGTGTATGATGTCCATCTCAAAACCAACCAGAGCCTCCACCAGGGAAATGGTGACGTTAGTGTACAGGTCATCTCCTCGCCGCTCAAACACTGGATGTCTGTCAGTACACATATACATTACTAAATCACTCTTCAACAAAACAGCTTCCACAATTGACAAGATGTTACTTAACCAATAAAGACCCGAGGGGGTGTGGTATATGGTCAATATAGAACGCTAAGGGCTATTCTTAAGCACGATGCAACGCGGAGTGCCTGGATACAGCCCTTAGCCGTGGTATATTGGCCATATATCACAAACCCCCCGAAGTACCTTACTGCTATTATAAACTGCTTACCAACATAATTAGAGCAGAAAGAAATACCGGTGGCGGTAATGCACGTAATTTATGAAAGTTGCCAATCGCAATATAAAGTCAAGAGAAGAAAAAGTCTGGAAGGAGGATAGATGACTAGAAACGATTCAGTTGACCGTTTTATGTGTGGATTAATTGTTGGAGTAGAGGACCTTGTGCATTTCAGGTAAAATAACTCAATGTTTATATCCTAGGACAAATTAGCTAGCAACAGCAAGCTAGCTAAGTAGGACAAATTAGCTAGCAAGTGCAAGCTAGCTAGCTAAATTTACATAAATGTTTAATGCTATTCAACCAGTCCCCAAATTAATGTCATTGGTTCAGTTTGTTTTGATATTTTAACCTGCGTGTCGTAATCGCGTTTGGTGTAGGGGGACAAAATACATTTATGCACGATGGCGCACGCGTGCAGCCGGTTTGGTGTTACTGTCTGTCCCTCCGACATTTGCAACATTGTTTCAATATTCAGATCTCCAACTGTCCCTTAGTAATGAACGTGTCATGCTTCCCATAGTAATGAACGTGTCATGCTTCCCATAGTAATGAACGTGTAGGGGTCGGCAGTCGGGACGAGAGGGAGGCAGGCAGCGTTTCGCAGCCAGTCAAAATGATGACTCAGCTGGCATAATTTTTTAGGGATATTGTAAGAAATTGTAATAGATACTGGAAACTTGTTTTAACAACTTCTCAACACAAGCTATACTTGACACAACAGGCACCCATCCCCCTCTTTTCCCCCACACATGTTGTTCTCATCAGATAACAACCACAGACCCACACACACTCCCCTCCCCCATGAACAGGCCCCTGCTAAAACAACCCAACATACATTATATTCAAGGTTGAGACTTTGAGACAAAGAACCATGTTAAGAGCCAATGGAACGTCGACACCAGGCCCGAACAGGACTACCCACGACCCAGAGCGACCAATCAGAAGGCCAGGCTACCAGATTCAACCTACTTCCTTTGCTGTATAATGAACTGTAAAATATGTTTAGGCTCTCTTTTTCTGATGCTTCTATACGAGCTGAACGAACGAG
Source organism: Salvelinus fontinalis (assembly GCF_029448725.1). Lineage (NCBI taxonomy): Eukaryota > Metazoa > Chordata > Actinopteri > Salmoniformes > Salmonidae > Salvelinus > Salvelinus fontinalis. The sequence continues at coordinate 32,443,379 of NC_074683.1, forward strand.
ACCGTGCAGCACGCTTTGCCAGATATTTTTACCATTTAATAAACTGCCTTAAATATAACATTATCCACCTTGTCCAGTGTCTCAACTTGATCTCAGTTCTCTATTAACTGTTTTATCAACAATATACAAAGAAAGGTCAATTGAAAAAAGTTCAAAAGAAATGAAGTGCAGCTAGTTTGCAGTCTTTCCAGCTTCAGTTTGAAGTGATTGTGTTAACTGTGTTGTTGGCTAGCTCCTCTGAACAACAGTGTTCTGACGAGAGAGCACATTTTCTATGCCAGGTGAATTCATGCCTCATTAGCTCATTGTTATGGATGTATTCAAATAAATATCACGGGAAAAGAGCTTAAACAAGTGCAGCTCCTTTTGTTATTCTGGCTGCACTGTTTGATGTGACTAAACTAGACGTAGTTGGCTAGCTAGCAAGCAAGGGATATGAATGTTGCCAGCCAGTATGGCAATGGAACATTTAGAACAAACGACTGTCGCATCCATAGATACAGAACAAAATGACTGAATAACTGGGTTACGTCTCTGGCAACCAAACCGATAGAACAAACAACCAGCCGGCTTGGGTAGCAACCCTAGATTTGTGTCGGGACAATATCTTGTAGAAGGATTAAATAGTATGAAAAAAAATCAAAAATAATGCTTTCAAGTAAAATATGTCAATCAATATTTGCATATGTTGGTAACCTGTTGCATAAAAGTGATAATGCCCTCGAAGCCGGTGTTGAGGATATATTGGCACGGTTTTCTGGCCCTCGACGAACAACACCCATGCTAAATATACAGTTGAAGTCGGAAGTTTAAATACACTTAGGTTGGAGTCATTAAAACTCGTTTGTCAACCACTCTGCAATTTCTTGTTAACAAACTATAGTTTTGGCAAGTTGGTTAAGACATCTACTTTGTGCATGCAAAGTAATTTTTCCAAAAATTGTTTACAGACAGATTATTTCACTGTATCACAATTCCAGTGGGTCAGAAGTTTACATAAGCTAAATTGACTGCCTTTAAACAGCTTACAAAACTCCAGAAAATGTCATGGCTTTAGAAGCTTCTAACAGGCTAATTGACATAATTTGAGTCAATTGGAGGTGTACCTGTGGATGTATTTCAAGGCCTACCTTCAAACTCAAGTGCCTCTTTGCTTGACATCATGGGAAATAAATCAACAGAAATCAGCCAAGACCTCAGAAAAACAATTGTAGACCTCCACAAGTCTGGTTCAACCTTGGGAGCAATTTCCAAACGCCTGAAGGTACCACGTTCATCTGTACAAAAAAATAGTACGCAAATATAAACACCATGGGACCACGCAGCCGTCATACCGCTCAGGAAGGAGATACGTTCTGTCTCCTAAAGATGAACCTACTTTGGTGCGAAAAGTGCAAATCAATCCTAGAACAACAGCAAAGGACCTTGTGAAGATGCTGGAGGAAACAGGTACAAAATGATCTATATCCACAGTAAAACGAGTCCTATATTGACATAACCTGAAAGGCCGCTCAGCAAGGAAGAAGCCATTTCTCCAAAACCGCCATAAAAAAAAGCCAGACTACGGTTTGCAACTGCACATGGGGACAAAGATTGTACTTTTTGGAGAAATGTCCTCTGGTCTGATGAAACAAAAATAGAACTGTTTGGCCATAATGACCATCGTTATGTTTGGAGGAAAAAGGGGGAGGCTTGCAAGCCGAAGAACTCCATCCCAACCGTGAAGCACGGGGGTGGTAGCATCATGTTGTGGGGGTGCTTTGCTGCAGGAGGGACTGGTACACTTCACAAAATAGATGGCATCATGAGGTAGGAAAATGATGTGGATATATTGAAGCAACATCTCAGAACATCAGTCAGGAAGTTAAAGCTTGGTCGCAAATGGGTCTTCCAAATGGACAATGACCCCAAGCATACTTCCAAAGTTGTGGCAAAATGGCTTAAGGACAACAAAGTCAAGGTATTGGAGTGGTCTTCACAAAGCCCTGACCTCAATCCTAAAGACAATTTGTGGGCAGAACTGAAAAAGCATGTGCGAGCAAGGAGGCCTACAAACCTGACTCAGTTTCACGAGCTCTGTCAGGAGGAATGGGCCAAAATTTACCCAACTTATTGTTAAAAGCTTGTGGAAGGCCACCCGAAACGTTTGACCCAAGTTAAACAATAAAGGCAATGCTACCAAATACTAATTGAGTATGTAAACTTCTGACCCACAGGGAATGTGATGAAAGAAATAAAAGCTGAAATATAATTCTCTACTATTATTCCGACATTTCACATTCTTAAAATAAAGTGGTGATCCTAACTGACCTAAGACAGGGAATTTTTACTAGGATTAAATGTCAGGAATTGTGAAAAACAGAGTTGAAATGTATTTGGCTAAGGTGTATGAAACTTTCAACTGTATCCTCCAAACACTGGCATTATCACTTAAATAGACACTGGTGTATCAAGTTAGCTAACAGGGAGAGGGAAAGAATGCATCCTGTAGTGGCCATAGACATAGAAGGGTTGAGTCACATAAACAACACAAAACAGCTTCCACAACTGACAACCTACATCTTATATAATAGAGAGAGAGTGAGAAAGCATTTGCATAAAGCAAGCATATAAACTCAGCAAAAAAAGAAACATCCCTTTTCAAAGACCCTGTCTTTCAAAGATAATTTGTAAAAATTCAAATAACGTCACAGATCTTCATTGTAAATGGTTTAACTTTTTAGAGATAGGGGGCAGTATTCTGAAGTTTGGATGACTGAGGTGCCCAAAGTAAACTGCCTGTTACTCAGGCCCAGAAGCTAGGATATGCATATGCATGGTAGTACTGCATAGAAAACACTTTAAAGTAAAACTGAAAATACTCTAAAGTAAAACTGTTAAAATAATGTCTGTGAGTATAACAAAACTTATTTGGCAGGCGAAACCCAGAGGACAATCCATCCAGGGAAAAATTGAGGTGATTGGATATTCCAATGCTTTTCTATGGTAAACCCACATTTTTAGGACAGATTGCAGTTCCTATGGCTTCCACTAGATGTCAACAGTCTTTAGAAATTGTTCGATGTTTGTTTTTTTTAAATGAAGTAGTAGTCGTATTTTTTCTAAGTGTCACTCAGAAGAACTCTAGTATTTTGGTGCGGGTGAATGACTACGCGCTCCTCATTTTTCTCCGGTATTGGAAACAGTTTATTCCGTCTTAAATTTGATTGATTATTTACATATTAGGATACCTAAGGTTGGATTACAAATGTTGTTTGAAATGTTTGGACCAAGTTTACAAGTTACTTTTTACATTCCTTTGTAGGCATGTTGGAACAGGTGTATTTCTGAATCAAACACGCCAAATAAAACTGACATTTTTGGGATATAAAGAAGGACTTTATTGAACAAAACGACCATTCATTTTGTAACTGGGACATTTGGGTTAGCAAAAAGATGAAGATGTTCAAAGATAAGCGATTTATTTTATAGCCATTTCTGACTTTCGTGATGACTCTGCTTGGTTAGACAATGATTGTGACGTGCTCCGGTGAGGGCACACACTTGGTTATTTATCTCCGGTATTGAATATACTATTTTCTGTCTTAAATTTTATCGTTTATTTACATATTAGGGTACCTGAGAATTGATTAGGAACGTTATTTGACCAAGTTTATTGGTAACATTTGGGATTCATTTTGAACGAGGGGAAACCGGTGGATTATTGAATGAAGCGTGCCAAATAAACTTTTTGGGGATATAAATTAGGACTTTATCGAACAAAAGGACCATTTATTATGTAACAGGGACCCCTGTGATTGAAACCAGATGAAGATCTTCAAAGGTAAGGGATTTATATTATTGCTATTTCTGACTTTCGTGGTGCATCTGCTTGGCTGGATAATATTTTTCATGCTTTTGTATGCGGGGCGCTGTCCTCAGATAATCGCATGGTGTCCTTTCGCCATAAAGCCTTTTTGAAATCTGACAAAGCGGCTGGATTAACAATTAGTTGATCTTTTAAATGATGTATGACACTTGTATTTTCATTAAAGTTTAATATTAAAATTTCTGTAATTTGAATTTGGCGCTCTGCAATTTCACCAGATGTTGTCGAGGTGGGTCGCTTGAGGCGCGCCTAGCAATAACAGGTTTTAAACACTGTTTCCCAATGCTTGTTCAATGAACAATAAACAATTAATGAACATGCACCTGTGGAACGGTCGTTACGACACTAACAGCTTACAGACGGTAGGCAATTAAGGTCACAGTTTTGAAAACTTGGGACACTAAAGAGGCCTTTCTACTGACTCTGAAAAACACCAAAAGAAAGATGCCCAGGGTCCCTACTCATCTGCGTGAACGTGCCTTAGGCATGTTGCAAGGAGGCATGAGGACTGCAGATGTGGCCAGGGCAATAAATTACAATGTCCGTACTTTGAGACGCCTAAGACAGCGCTACAGGGAGACAGGACAGACAGCTGATCGTCCTCTCATTGACAGACCACGTGTAACAACACCTGAACAGGATCGGTACATCCGAACATCACACCTGCGGGACAGGTACAGGATGGCAACAACTGCCCGAGTTACACCAGGAACGCACAATCCCTCCATCAGTGCTCAGACTGTACGCAATAGGCTGAGTGAGGCTGGACTGAGGGCTTGTAGGCCTGTTGTAAGGCATGTCCTCACCAGACATCACAGGTAACACTGTCGCCTATGGGCACAAATCCACCGTCGCTGGACCAGACAGGATTGGCAAAAAGTGCTCTTCACTAACGACTCGCGGTTTTGTCTCACCAGGGGTGATGGTCGGATTCGCGTTTATCGTCGAAGGAATGAGCGTTACACCGAGGCCTGTACTCTAGAGCGGGATCGATTTGGAAGTGGAGGGTCCATCATAGTCTGGGGCGGTGGGTCACAGCATCATCGGACTGAGCTTGTTGTCATTGCAGGCAATCTCAATGCTGTGCGATACAGGGAAGACATGCTCCTGCCTCATGTGGTACCCTTCCTGCAGGCTCATCCTGACATGACCCTCCAGCATCACAATGCCACCAGCCATACTGCTCGTTCTGTGTGTGATTTCCTGCAAGACAGGAATGTCAGTGTTCTGCCATGGCCAGCGAAGAGCCGGGATCTCAATCCCATTGAGCACGTCTGGGACCGGTTGGATCGGAGGGTGAGGGCTAGGGCCATTCCCCCCAGAAATGTCCGGGAACTTGCAGATGCCTTGGTGGAAGAGTGGGGTAACATCTCACCGCAAGAACTGGCAAATCTGATGCAGTCCATGAGGAGGAGATGCACTGTAGTACTTAATGCAGCTGGTGGCCACAACAGATACTGACTGTTACTTTTGATTTTAACCCCCCTTTGTTCGGGGACACAGTATTCCATTTCTGTTAGTCACATGTCTGTGGAACTTGTTCAGTTTATGTCTCAGTTGTTGAATCTTATGTTCATACAAATATTTATACATGTTAAGTTTGCTGAAACTAAATGCAGTTGGCAGTGAGAGGACGTTTCTTTTCTCTTGTTTAGATACAAGATTTGAGTCGCATAGACAACGGTGAATGCAAGTAGCGAACATTCCAAAAATCTTTACCAGTGGAGGCTGCTGAGTGGAGGACGGCTCATAATAATGGCCGGAGTGGAGTAAAGGGTATCAAACATGTTTTTCATGTGTTTGATACCATTCTATTCACTCCAGTCGAGACATTATTATGAGCCGTCCTCCCCTCAGCAGCCTCCACTGATCTTTACATAACACTAATGTATTAGTGTTGACATAATGTCCTATACCAACAAAGCATGGCTCCTAGTGGAGTTATAGAAGTTAATAGTAGCCTGATTAGAGCCACTATATTATTTGTGAAATAAGGAAATGCTGCTCTTACTTCATAACTTTGATGCGGAAGCGTAGGTCCCCTGGCTCTCCATCGATGTGAGGTTCGCCTTGAGACAGACGTAGTCGTGAGTTAGACACTGATACCACTTGTAAAAACTTTTTTATTTACACCCATTATCCTGATGGTTGAGTAAGTAGCTTACCTTCCCCAATGAAAGGGTACTCCATCTCATCTCTCACTCCCTGTTCAATCTCTACCTCCAGAGTTCTCTCCTCATTCACCAGCCTGGGATCATAAGACAGTCACATTATCATCCTCATCACATAAAGAAAGAACCCATTGACTCTGTGTTAACAGTCTTAACCAGATGCACAGTCAATATGACAGTATAGAACAGAGGTTCCCAACCTTTATCAGTTACTGTACCACCAACTACATGTTGTTCTGCCTGGAGTACCCCTGAAGTATCCCCTCATGTGCATTTTTACCAGTAGGCCTATGGTCTCATGAGTCTTCGCAAGTCACCCCTGTGGATTTGCCAAGTACCCCCAGGGTCCTAGTACCCCTGGTTGGGAACCACTGGTATAAATCACATCTTTAAAATGTATAAATTTGCACATTATTTTAGTTTTTTTGCTGACAGCACCCAACCCAACATGCACACGACAGGGTAGGAACAGGACAGAGTCATCCACAAAGCAGCACCCCTGAAGCAGTGACTCACTTTATATTGGGGCACTCATCACACACTACTTCCTGGCTCATCTGGAAGCGTCCAGGTCCGAGTTGCGTCGTCCTCATTTCCTGTCTGCAGTTGCATTTCCGTTTCCCAGGGGCCTCTTTGGCTACAGGCTTGTTACGAACAACCTGAGATGTACATATAGGTGACGTGATGAGATTAGGATGTGTTGGAATAGGGTAGGCCTGGTGGAGCATACAAATCGTATACAGTGGCCATGTCCGAATACCCGTACTTGCGTTCTAAATAGTAGCATTTTGGGTATGCGAAAATAGAAAGTTCTATAGTAGGTGACATTTTTTAAATTCAGTATGCTTTCAATGCCAGGATGTCATACTCCATTCAGCTTGATATCTAGTAGAATTCACTGCACACCATTGAGGAAGAGAGTCGCTGATAAATCACACAAGGGTACGCAGCGTACCAAAATTAACGAATGGCGGGAATGTACGCAATTTAGATGACGCATTCTCAGTATGGAGGAGCCTAGTATGTTATTTTATGCTTATTACATACATTTTTACTAAACAGTATGTAGTTTAAGTAAGTAGTAGGCAAGACATATTTTGGATATGGACAGTATATACAGACCACCATAAGGGTTGAAGTGTACCTCTACAAAGTTCCCAGAATACACCTCTTCGAGTGTGACCTCCAGATCCAGCACAATGTCATTTCCTCTGGGGATGTTCCTGTCCTGTTGTCCTTGCCGGTTTCCTCCAAACATGAAGCCAAAGTCGCCAAAGAAACTGGAAGAGGCAACAGAGTGTGAGGTAACAGTGGCTTAAGAGACATTATTTGGAATGTAGCCAGTGCTTGACATAGACAGGAGCTCAGTACCGGCTCAGTACCTCTCATAGAACATTATCTCAAAAGTATTGTGTAGATCCTGCACCTAAAAATAAACAGTACCGGCACCCAAAATGAGTACCAGCACCTATTTCAGTCCAAGTCAAGCACTGCTTGTAGCGGGAGCTTGTAATTTAACGCACTTCAGCCCGGTATTAAGCATTTATTACAAAGTAAAGCCCTGGTAAGCCTGGTCTCGGAGCGACCACATAGACATATACCCACAAGGATGATGAGGTTATCATTGTTAAGCACCGAGATCCTATATTCTGAAACCATCATGTACAGTATAGTAATCTATTAGGTAAACCTGTACCTGGAGAAGATATCATTGTGAGAACCATGGTGGCCCTCTTTCAGACCATCCTCTCCATATGCATCATACTGCTTCCTCTTCTCTTCATCAGAGAGCACCTACAAACAGCACAACATCAGGGATTGACTCTTTTTAAGTCACAAAATACTGTAGAGTACATGGTTTCTTTACATTAGCAACATGAAATTAACTTTATGTACAAATTCTTAACATCACATTTCACCCACTTAAATAGCTTAACCATGCAAAATCTATCAATCATGAAATTGGATGATGTTTCAAATCTACACGTTATCAGTGATCATGATGACACTGGTGAGGTGCGCATCATGGGATGTTTCACTGAGCCGCTCCGAGTGCTCCACTTCGTGCTTTCATGAGAGAACACTGATCACAGTATGAGCCAATCAGAGGCAGCCACACGGTCTTCTTGGCCAATCAAAATCACTATGTCGTTTCCAACAACAACCAAATAGGTCGCTTCAGTTTCTTACAAAATACTTTCGTTTCTGTGCCTCGATCGTAACGAAAATGAGATAGCATGCTTAAGCCAAATATTATTACACACCCAGATCAAATTACTATTATAAAAGGTTAATAAATTATACATAACAATAGAGTACTATCATCTCAACACTCAGTTGCCATTCATATCTTTTACATCTCTTCATGAGACTGACAATGATGTTGATGGGTATTGTTTCTGAGACTAGCTACACAAGACAAGATCATCATGGCATGTTATTGATAGCACATATTGTAAAACAAAAGTGCCATGCAAATAACAATTACCAGAGAGATAAGTGATACAGGGGTTCACTTCCTACCTCATAGGCTGACCCCAGGTCTGCGAATTTGTCAGCAGCAGTTGGGTCATCTGGGTTTCTGTCAGGGTGCAGCTGGAGAGCCAGCTTTCTGTAAGCCTTCTTGATGTCCCTCACAGATGCAGACTTGCTCACCCCCAAGATCTTGTAGAAATCTCGCCTGTAGATAGGGGTGAAAATAAGAGGGGGTGTCTAGCTACCTACCGGATCTTAGATAGTTCCCCTTCATGATAATGACAAGTGGAGTAGGGTTCACAAGCGTGTGGTTTATCAGACTAAGAATCTTTGTGAAGTAAATCATTCTAAATGGGCATCACCCAGTCCAGAGTAATTCAGTTTGATATCAACGGCTCTCGTTTTTGGAGTACAAAACCAGGTTGAGCAAGTTAGCCCACTCTTCCATGTCATTCCCTCGAGTAGATACACACGATTCACGATACTGGAAACAAAGGATCAGGCAGGGTGATGTTGACTACCCTATGGACAAGGACTTTATTTAAAGTGTTGTTCACATTGCTGAGATTGCTTCTTTACCCCTCCAAATAGTAGCTAGCTAACGTTAGCTATTTTACACATGGAGAACGGGCTTCGGAAGCGTAGACCAATCACAATGAAACATGTGTACCAGCTAGCGATACCGCGTTTGAACCGGTTTGACCATTGCAGAGACGGTGTGTTCGGGTTATTAGGAAACACGTACTTACCCTGCAAGCACTGCTGTAACGAAATAAAGGGCAAGACAGCAAACACTGCATAGATTCATCCCTTTAACGGCCATAGATACCAGTTTCTTCAAGAAACCAACAGAACAACCCGGCTTTGAGGTATGGTTCCTTTCTGTCACTGATCCTCTTCCTTCTGTCAAATCAGAACCGCCCACATGCTGCCTGGAAGTCCCGCCTCTCGTGCTAACGCCCGCCCACCGTATAAATCAGAGGCACATCCTACATTCATCCACTAGAAAATATACTGCCAATTATATATATAGCTCTTAAAGCGACAGCAATAAAAGCCGGTGTACACTTTTTAAATATCTTTGCAATATATTTTCTAGTGAATGAATGTAGAATGTGCATCGGATTCTTACAATATGCCTGGTGCCTTTCAGCATTTCTCCCTTTATGTCGGACTTGATGCACCACCAGGCAGTGCACTGTGCGCGCGACCTTCGCTCTGTGTAGTCGCGCGCAACAGATGAGAACATGCAAGGGCGCCAAATAGGAAGAACGTCGAACGTTCTGCAGCTAGCTACGTGCTGATCAAATTCACAGCATAGTAAACAAACCATACCAAAAGCCAGGTAGCTAGCTAAATACTGTAAGGTACTAAACTTTAATTTTACTTATGAGGGAGCTTGATCACCAGTTACTTTTCCTGGAACTTCGAGGCAGGACCAGAAATCGCTTGGACTAGTGGAAACTTGCTGAACAAGCCAAGGTAAACTAAGCGTCAAGTGTTTTGTCTGCTGCTATGCCATGTTGCTAGCTAACTAGCTCGCTAACGTTCCCTTGATAAATAAATAAATCAAGCAAATGCTGTTAGCTACCTACAGATCATCTCTAGTGGCCAGTTGTTGTCATGGGAACATCCGGCGTCCACTCTGTTAGCCAGGAAGGAACAGCAGAGTCAGACAACACAGACATTTGCAATGGAACAAGCAGTCACATATATAAAATAAAACATTATTTAAAGTGCTTTAGTGCACTTGCTAGTTATAAAGGGGATATTCTGTTTGCCCATAAGGTTCAAATTCAGTTTTTATAATACAGCTAGTTAATTACCCTTTTAAATACGAGTTATCTAATAATACTGGAATATTGAACAGCAGACCAGAAGTCACCAATGAATAGGTGAACTCTTGTCTACAACCTTCTTAATTCAATGCACTACCATAGCTCAGATATCTTACCACACTCACTGTATGCTCATCCCTCTGTCTGACCTCTCACCCAGTTATTTTGTTCTTCCACTCCCTCCTCCTCCTGGCCCACTAACAGCCATGGACCAGGGTGGTGGTGTGGCAGTGTGGCCTCGCATGGAGCCCTTCCTCTTGGGGGCTCTGCAGGTGGCACCCCCTACCAAACTCAGCCTGCACTACCTGCGCAAGATGGCTGCCTACGTGCACTCGCGAGAGGGCTGCTTCCCCATGCTAGGCTGGCTCATGTGGAGGCACATTGCCTGTGGCAAGCTGCAGCTCCCTGAGGACCTGGCCTGGCTCTACTTTGAGACCTTTGACCTGCTGGCTGGTCACCCTGCAGAGGAGAGGCTGGAGTGGGCTGAGAACCTGTCCCAGTGCTCCTCCCCCAGAGAGCTGGACCGCCAGAGGAGCAAGGTGAGCTGTGAGCACACTAAGGAGGGATGAGAAAAGGGCAGAGACCTGTATGACTATGTCCCCCAGGGATGTGTTGTCAGTTGGGCTGTAATAATATCTATCCTGTTGTATCCTGCACATTTTTTTTTGTTTAGACAGACTTTGATACAAGAGTCTGTCTATTATCCTTTTAGGTATTGTTTGTGAGACTGACCTATGTCATGTATTGGTTTGTGTTCAGAATCTCTGTATTGTCCTCTTCTCTCTTTTCTAGTTGTGTGTGGACACGCTGCAGTTCCTCCTCTTCCTCTACATTCAGCAGCTGAACCGGGTGTCTCTGCGTACGTCTCTGATTGGTGAAGAGTGGCCAAGCCCCCGCTCTCGCTCCCCCTCCTCGGACCGCGAGGCAAAGACCAGCTCTCAAAACAAGGTCCTGTTGCTTTATATTGCTTACAAGTTTAACGGCAGACTGAGAGTGTAAATGTACACAATCCGTTTTTACGATTAAGTCTCTAACCTATCTCTATACTTGGACATTATTTCCTTTTCTTTCTTGAAATGCAAAGCAAAACATATTCTGATGGTCTAGTTACTGACATTTTATTATAAACTGGGTGGTTTGAGCCCTGAATGCTGATTGGCTGACAGCCGTGGTATATCAGACCGTATACCATGGGTATGACAAAACATTTATTTTTACTGCTCTAATTATGTTGGTAAAAAGTTTATAATTGCAATAAGGCACCTCGGGGGTTTGTGGTACATGGTCAATATACCACGGCTAAGGGCTGTGTCCATGCACTCCACGATGCGTTATTCATAAGAACAACCTTAGCCGTGGTATATTGGCCATATACCACACCCCCTCATGCCTCATTGCTTAAATATACTACCCCATTGCATTAGCTTCCATATCCATGCAATGTATCATTGTTCAGTCTTTTCCCCCTGTTGCTGTGATCAGAACTGGGACGACCAGGCCCACCTGTCCTTCCTCCAGACCCACCTGTGTGAGCTGCTGGAGCTGCTAGTAGAACCAGGCCAGCTGTCAGGGTCCGGCCAAGCCGTGAAGGACAGCCAGGTCTCTCTGGAGGCTCTACAGGTGAAGCGAGGGAACATGGTCCGCATCCCAAATAGAAACCTATTCCCTATACAGTGCACTACTTTTGACCAGAGCCATCTGGGCTCTGTAGTAGTGCACTATATAGGGAAATGGATGACATTTGGATGCACTCATCCTCAACTATATATTCTTGTATAAAACAGTGAAAGGTTCCATAACATGCCCAATATGTTGCAGTGTTCATTACATTTTTACAATACGACAATTTGCCTTTTCAGTAAACAACAATACAATAAAATATTTTCTCTACAGGGCCTCAGCCTGCTGCTGGAGGGCTCAGTGTCCCGCGGCCGGACCGTCCACCCCATCCACAAACTGCTCTCCAGAGCCCCACTCCAGGCCCAAGCAGGGTACTCCAAACTCAGCCGCTCCTTCTCCCTGCACCCCCTGCTGGCATGGCTCAGACAGGCCCTCGTCCCCAACCCCTTTGGGATGTCAACCTGCCTGAGGTCTGGGAAGAAGCTGGCCTGGGCTCAGCAAGGTATGTTACTACCACCCAAAGTAAACCCTAATGTGGATCATTCATTTATATTTAGATGCACAGTCAAATAGGTGTGTTAGTATGTTTTATAGAAATGAGTGCGTTATCTTGTAACTCTTTTCTAGCTCACCTTTTTCTGTGGGAGATTTAGAGAGCTATCAGGATTGAAGCATGGCTGTCTGTCCGTGACTGTCTGTTCTCCTGTCCTCTAGTGGAGGGAGCCATGAAGAGAGCTAAGATCGCCCGGAACACCCACACGGCCCCCCCAGGCAGCAAGATGGTGCTGATGTCACAGGTGTTCAGACAGACCCTGGCCAAGGACTCAGACAAGCTAGCAGGAGCTAACGTCAAAATACACCGCTGCAGTGACGCCTTTATCTACCTCCTCTCTCCACTCAGGTGAGAGGTTCTCTACACATAGTCAGACTGGACACTACACCTGTAGCATGCCCCATCTAACTACAAAAACAGATCCATTTCAGTAGAAATATCCCTTTTCTTAGATGAGATGGCATTCCCCATGGTGTGTGTTTCAGGTCAGTGAGCCTGGACAAGTGTCGTAACAGCACGGTAGTCCTGGGTCCCATCGAGACCAGTATCCACATCCAGAGCTGTGAGAACGTCAAGGTGGTGTGTGTGGCTGGCCGTCTAGCCATAGGGTCCTCCTCCTACTGTACCATCCACGCCCTCACCCCCACCCGGCCTCTACTGCTCCCTGGGAACACTGCACTCACCCTGGGGCCCTTCCACACACATTACCCCTCCCTGGAGGATCACATGGCCAGTGTGGGTCTAGCTGTGGTGCCCAATGCCTGGGACCAGCCCTTACTGGTGGGAGTGGAGGGTACCATCCCAGACCCTGGATCCTACAGGCTGCTGCCGCCGGCTGAGTTCTGCCCCCTTGTGGTGCCCTTCAGGATGGAGGGGGATACGTGTGAGGTGCCAGGTGGGCTGCCATCGCTGTACCAGAAGGCCCATGAGGAAAGGGAGAAGAGTGTACAGGACTGGCAGAAGATGGTGAAGGATGCCCACTTGAACAAGTGAGTCATTAACAGAGAAGACCAAACTGCTAGATTTATTAATAATGGAAATTTGACCTGGACTCAGACTGAAAACATGAACTGCTTCCCAGTTTCCATGATCAATGTGAATTATGAAGCAACCCTTTAAAATGTCAGATTTTTATACAGGGTTGTGAGCTCCGAGGAGTCTGGTAATGTTCCCCTTGTTCCTCTATTCAGTCATGCGTCTCTGTTTTCAGGGAGCAGCGGCGTCAGTTCCAGGCCCTCGTGGAGCAGAAGTTCCATGAATGGCTGTTGGAGTCGGGACACAGGCAGGAGCTTGATAGCCTTATCCCCCCCTGCATCGCATCCCAGGACCCCTCGGACAGCGACAGCCTGGAGGCCAGGACCAATGACACCAGACAGGAAGGGACATCTATACGGGAAGTGGGACATACCCTTCTGCCTTGCTGACTTTTTGGGTTCTTGTTGATGGAGATCCCCATACAAAGCTCTTGCCTTTGCCTCTCAGTCAGCGGTTTGCCTCACAGCCACTAGCACTTCTAATCCCTTTGTTTGCCTGCTGTCTGTCCACAGTTCCAAGCAGGATCTGATCTGAGGATCAGTAGACTACAGAAGGAGGATGGTCTGGTATAGACGACTGACTTTGTTCTAGTCCCCTTCATCCAGCTGAGACTGTTGCGTCCCGATTCTCTACCCTTCTCCTGAAGTGTGTACTTGTACACTCCCTCTCATGTATTTTACAACGGTGTGGATGTGCAGGGTAGAGAATCAGGACAGAGCCAGTGGTCCTAGAGCACTTGGGGTACAATAACATGGTACCTATTGTTAGCCACACTGGTTAGATCTGTGTAGTGTGGTACCTCTGTAGTGGGTACTGTACTATTGAAATAATAGGGAATCAGGTTGTGCTGTTAATCCAGAGATTCACCTTGTCCAGTATGTAGAATAAATGAATTAATGTATTCATGTGATTGTACAGTATGTATGATATTACGTCTTAATATGCCTTTTCTGGTAGCATAGGAGAAAGGGTGTGATGAATTTAAAGGTCTGCCTCTTCAACAAATTCCAATGAATTTAGTACCTTCCTAGCCTGAGTGCCAATCTATTGTGCTATCATGTCAACTCCTGAATACTGTTTCAAAATGTTTGGCTTGACAATGATCAATGGAGATGGCAAGAGCACAAACAGATGTGGGACCAGGCTAGTACTTCCCTGGGATGGGTATTTGAAGCCTTTAGACTTTAGACAACACGCACCTCTAAGAGGATGGATGACAGGGCACATTAGTGTAATGAGAAGAGAAACATGCCTTTGAGGGAGCAGTTCTGTTCCATTATATGGGTCAAGGGACAGTGGACCTAAAGCAAAGATCTGTGTACTGTTAAAATTAGCCTAGTATGCACCAGAGGATGCTGATGTGCTAGGTAACCTAAGTCTATCCCTTTGTTAGTCCTCTCCCTTTCTTCAGTGTGTAGAAGGATGGATGATATTGTGGTTATTATGCCTTACTGCTGTAGCTTAGTTCTCAGTGACTTGCCTTTCAATTCAATTGCACTATGCTTCCCTACCTACACAATTACAATGGAATTCATTTACAATGGTTTCTAAGAGCACAATTTTGTTTAGTTCTCAGGTGTTCTTTAGACATCAATAAACTATTCGTTTTTTGCCTTGACGTGCCATTTTATGTGTTGTTGATGATTAGTGTACTTTCCTAGAGACCCTGTATATCGACCTCAATGTTTACTTATACTGTTAGACTAATCACACACCATTACAATTAGCTGTAGCACAGTTAACATGTATAGAGATTATGCCAATGACCTTTTAAAGGGGGAATCTGCAGTTCAAACAATAAAGCGGACACCCCGCCACTGATTTGGTAAAGAGCTGAGGGATGGGGCTGGAGGCAAGGACTGACCATCTGTAAGATCAAAATGATAGTTTTAACCATGTTTGAGGCTATACAGTGGTTGTTCACTACTAAATGTTTAATATATAAATATATCTCAACTACATTGTTTACAAACACTGGAGTAAAACAAGCTGATGTTTGGGGTTTTGATGGGGTATGACAGTTGAACTAAGCTCATGAGGCCTTTACAAGTTATATTGTTCATGTAACGGTCGTCGTTGCATGAAGGAGGATTGGACCAAAGCGCAGCGTGTTAAGTGTTCATGATATTTATTAAATCAACAAACACTCGAACAAAATAAATAAAGTGAGAAACGTAACCGAAACAGTCCTGTCAGGTGCAGAACACTAAACAGAAAATAACTACCCACAAAACACAGGTGGGAAAATGCTACCTAAGTATGGTTCCCAATCAGAGACAACGATAGACAGCTGTCCCTGATTGAGACCCATACTCGGCCAAAACATAGAAATAGAAAATCATAGAAACATAGAATGCCCACCCCAACTCACGCCTTGACCAAACCAAAATAGAGACATAAAAAGGATCTCTAAGGTCAGGGCGTGACAGTTCAAGAATCAATGGGTATATGTCATGAATTTAAAAGTCAAATGTGTGTAGCAATCCCATTATATCCTTTTAAAATGCTCTCTACTTATGAACTACCTGGAAATGTTCCCAACCAAACTGTCTTGGCTCTGTTCGGGCTCATGATATAGCTTGACTATATTTTGCCAATTCAGGGCAAAGGGACTGTGAACTGGTACATCAACTATTTTTGGCTAAGACTGGAGGGGAACAGATGTGGCACAATTCCACCTCAGTGTCACTCCTTCCTTCGTCTCTTTTGAACATTCATTGGCCCCAGAGAAGGAATGGAAGAGATAGATTGGCCTGCATACTTGACATATTTTCAGATTTCCATGCTTCTAAATGGTCTTCTAGTGTAATGGAACTTGTGTCTGATGTACACCTCCAAGCACACCCACACACCTCTCTGCCCTGCTGTTGTTAGTTGAAGACGTGACTACGCCTGCAGAGAACTTGTGCCACTTCAACTATTGGGAGGACAATATCCTCCTGCATCTGGGCAGAATTTGTCACACTTGGCAGACTGTTGGCATGAGGTGGTGGGCACAGTGGGCATAGGCTGGGTGGGGGTGAGGGGAGCAGGGTGGCATACAGGGTGGGTCTGTGTTGTGGTGGGTATGGCGGTTGAGGTGAGTTGAGGGGCATTTCAGGAAACCAGCAGAGAGGGGGTCAAAGGGCACTGTCACCATGTTGCCATTATGCTGTAATCCCACTTTGCATTTCTGGAAAAACTGAATAGAACTAGAATCACTGACTCATTTTTTTAATCAAATTTTCATGGCAGCAATTGTTCCCCTCATAGTTTATAAAACTGGGAGGCTGGTTATATAAAAGGGATTGGGTGGTACGACCAGAGACATCCAGACTTCAGGGGGACCATCAGACCACTGCTATCTATCAAGCCAAGCCCACATACAATGTCCAAAATGGGCAGGGTGAGTAACAGAGATATGGCCGCTTGGCTCTGGGCTGCCACCGACTCCATCAGAATAGGTTTTAATGCAGATGTGGACAGGACACTCAGGTTTGCCACAGGGATTGTATTGTGGCAGTAGCATAGCAGTGATTTTCTGTGGTGTGTTTGGTTTAGTTATGGGATGGTCCATTTGAATATTTTCTGTCAAACTTGACTGATTTATCCTGCCAGCCATAGTAATAACAATGTAATAGTCTAAAGACTGTCATGGAAGTGTAATATTTACAGAGTAATTGTGTGTGATGCCATGGGATATACACAGTAAGTGGATGGCACTATTGCCAGACATCACAGCTCAACCCCATCTGTGAACTGGAATGTGGGTAAAAGCTTGTCAGCACTGATGTCCTACAGACACCTGGCCTAAACACTTAACGTGATTGGAAATCCAGTCTTCTATTTGGCATTCAAGTGCCATTGAAAATATTTACATGAAAGTTTTCCTGTGCTGGAAAAACTAACTCAAACAGATGGGTTTACCCCCGTCCATGGCTTTTAAACTGAACAAAAATATAAACGCAACATGCAAAGTGCTGGTCCCATGTTTCATGAGCTGAAATAAAAGATCCCAGAAATGTTCCATATGCACAAAAAACTTATTTCTCTCAAATTTTGTGCACAAATTTGTTTACATCCCTGTTTGTGAGTATTTCTCCTTTGCCAAGATAATCCATCCACCTGACAGGTGTGGCATATCAAGAAGCTGATTAAACAGCATGATCATTACACAGGTGCACCTTGTGCCGGGGACAATAAAAAGCCACTCAAATTTTGCAGTTTTGTCACACAACACAATGGCACAGTTTCTCTACCATAAGCCACCTCCAACGTCATTTTAGAGAATTTGGCAGTACGTCTAACCGGCCTCACAACCGCAGACCACGTGTACACACGCCAACCCAGGACCTCCACGTCTGGCTTCTTCACCTGCGGGATCATCTGAGACCAGCCACCTGGACAGCTGATGAGGAGTATTTCTGTCTGTATTAAAGCCCTTTTGTGGATAAAAACACATGCTGATTGGCTGGGCCGGGCTCTCCAGCAGGTGGGCCTGGCTCCCAAGTGGGTGGGCCTATGCCCTCCCAAGCCCACCCATGGCTGCACCCCTGCCCAGTCATGTGAAATCCATAGATTAGGGCCTAATGAATTTATTTCAATTGACTGATTTCCTTATATGAACTGTAACTCAATAAAATCCTTGAAATTGTTACATGTTGCGTTTATTGTTTTGTTCAGTACTAGCTGCAAAGAAAGCATCAGGAATGTATTGAGTGGATTGACTTGTTCTTTGGTAATCACCAGGCACTGGGAGGGTTGGAGTCTTCTGGATGATTTGAGCAAGGACCACATTACTTCAATATTTTAGGTTGGAAAAAGCCATTAATTGTGTGAAAAGGTAAATGTGTCCTACAGTGCAATCCAGAGCATTTAACAAGCATAAGAACACAAAGTCAACCCACTCTCTCCCCTCTGATCTCTTTTGCTTTCTTTCAGATTGTCTTTTTACGAGTATAAGAACTTACAGGGCCATTGTTGAGTGTGAAAGCGACTGCACAGACTTCCATTCCTACCTGAGCCGCTGTAACTCCCTCCGTGTAGAGAGTGGTGCCTGGGTGGTCTACGAGCGGCCCAACTACATGGGCTACCGGGGGGGGGTACCCTGAATATCTGCGCTGGATGGGCCTCAACGACCGTCTCGGCTCCTGCAAGATGATCCACTTTGTAAGTCAGCCACTGCCTCCATCTCAGTCCTAGAGGGCATATGCAAGATGGGCATATTAGGCATCCCAATGCCAATGAAGCCGAGCACAGGACAGGACAGTGACAGTTCCCCCCGGCCTCAGGGCTTGGCCAATGAAGATCAATACCAGCATATAGCACTGATCACACTGATCGAGTGATCGCTATGGGCTGACCTAGTGCTGGCAGAATCAGACATACACTTCCACTGTAGAATCAATACATTTTGCAACTTTGACACAACAATTCTGCAGAATATAGTGGTGGATATATTCTCTATAACACAGGAAGTATTGTGAATTTTACAGTAGATATGTGGCAATTATTTATTTCAGAAGGAGCCAGCAAAACTAGTGCACTCCATATGTGCTCTGGGTCATTAGGCACCATTAGACATGCACCTGTCTGGGGTTGGACACGACTGGTTATTCCTGTAATTGTGTTATGGCCTACTATGTACTGTTGCTATGGTTACACCTCTTGGGTTTTTTCCAGAACATGGGTGTCTCTTTAGGGGGAGTTAGCAGGATGACATGTCTGGTTATTTTTGTAAAGTATGGTGGCTTGGGTCCTACATGTATGCACCTGTCTTAGTTGAAAAAATGTCTGTCTATTTGAACTACTTCTGTGGTTCTACGGGTTCCATGCCCTAATATGAAACCAAACTAAACTTAGTGCAAGGCAATAAGATACCGGTGGCTAAATGCCAGAGGGGAGGAGTCATTAAGAGGAGTTACTCTGAGTGTGACGTAAAGAGGAGTAATGTATAAAACGTGTGTGCCAAGAATGGAAGGGAGTTGTTATGTTGTATATATATATTTGAACTCACAGGCTCCGGTATTTGTGAAATATGATTGACTGAATATTTCCACGACAGAAGCCATAAACGATGCAAACAGCAGAAGCGAGGGGGGGGGGGGACATTAACAGACATTGTTATAAAAAGAGATGTTTAGTTTCTCAAGAATATAAAAACATTGTATTGGTGATGGATCGGTAGACAAATTGATTTTTAGATTGAACAGAACATGGACAAAAACAGAACAATACAAACCTTACATTGTAGCCCCCAAACTAAACTACAATCGGAGTAAGAATCTCCCTACATATCCCTCCTCTCTTTTTCTTACCCCACATCCCCTCCCCCTTCTTTCCCAATTCCTTGCCTTCACCTCCACTACTACCACCACCCCTCACCCCCATCCCCACCACGGCAAAGTGACTGGGAATATGGCAGAATACAAACTGTAGTTATTCCCTCCGCAAGGCAATCAAACAGGCAAAACGTCCGTATAGAGACAAAGTGGAGTCGCAATTATACGGCTCAGACACGAGATGTACACTACCGTTCAAAAGTTTGGGGTCACTTAGAAATGTCCTTGTTTTCCATGAAAACATACATGAAATGAGTTACAAAATTAATAGGAAATATAGCCAAGATGTTGACAAGTTTATAAATAATGATTTTTACTTGAAATAATAATTGTGTCCTTCAAACTTTGCTTTCGTCAAAGAATCCTCCACTTGCAGGAATTACAGCCTTGCAGACCTTTGCCATTCTAATTGTCAATTTGTTGAGGTAATCTGAAGAGATTTCACCCCATGCTTCCTGAAGCACCTCCCACAAATTGGATTGGCTTGATGGGCACTTCTTACGTACCACACGGTCTAGCTGCTCCCACAACAGCTCAATAGGGTTGAGATCCGTTGACTCTGCTGGCCACTCCATTATAGCTGTGCTTTTGGTCATTGTCCTGTTGTAGGAGGAAATTGGCTCCAATTAAGCGCCGTCCACTGGGTATGGCATGACGTTGCAAAATGGAGTGATAGCCTTCCTTCTTCAAGATCCCTTTTATCCTGTACAAATCTCCCACTTTACCACTACCAAAGCACCCCCAGACTATCAGATTGCCTCCACCATGCTTAACAGATGGCGTCAAGCACTCCTCCAGCATCTTTTACATTTTTCTGCATCTCACGAATGTTCTTCTTTGTGATCCGAACACCTCCAACTTAGATTCGTCTGTCAATAACACTTTTTTCCAATCTTTCTCTGTCCTGTGTCTGTGTTCTCTGCCTAGAAGGCTCTAACCAGAATAGAAAGAGGAGTGGAAGGCCCCAGTGCACAACTGAGCAAGAGGACAAGTATATTAGGGTGTCTAGTTTGAGAAACAGATGCCTCACAAGTCCTCAACTGGCAGCTTCATTAAATAGTATCCCGCAAAACACTAATCTCAACGTTAACAGTGAAGAGGCGACTCCGGGATGCTGGCCTTCTAGGCAGAGTTCCTCTGTCCAGTGTCTGTGTTCTTTTGCCCATCTTAATCTTTTATTTTTATTGGCCAGTCTGAGATTTTTCTTTGCAACTTTGCCTAGAGGGCCAGCATCCCGGAGTCGCCTCCTCACTGTTGACGTTTCAGACTGGTGTTGTGCGGGTACTATTTAATGAAGCTGGCAGTTGAGAACTTGTGAGGCATCTGTTCTCAAACAAAACACTCTAATGTACTTGTCCTCTTGCTTAGCTGTGCACCGGGGCCTCCCACTCCTCTTTCTATTCTGGTTAGAGACAGTTTGCGCTGCTCTGTGAAGGGAGTAGTACACAGCGTTGCACGAGATCTTCAGTTTCTTGCCAATTTCTCGCATGGAATAGCCTTAATTTCTCAGAACAAGAATAGACTGACGAGTTTCAGAAGAAAGTTCTTTGTTTCTGGCTATTTTGAGCCTGTAATAGAACCCGCAAATGCTGATGCTCCAGATACTCAACTAGTCTAAAGAAGGCCAGTTGTATTGCTTCTTTAATCAGAACAACAGTTTTCAGCTGTGCTAACATAATTGCAAAAGGGTTTTCTAATGATCAATTAGCCTTTATAAATGATAAACTTGGATTAGCTAACACAACATGCCATTGGAACACAGAAGTGATGGTTGTTGATAACGGGCCACAGTACGCCTAGGTAGATATTCCATAAAAAATCTGCCGTTTCCAGCTACAATACAACATTGTCTACACTGTGTTTCTGATCAACTTTATGTTATTTTAAAAGGACAAAAAATTTAGCTTTTCTTTCAAACACAAGGACATTTCTAAGTGACCCCAAACTTTTGAACGGTAGTGTGTATGGCAGGGTCTTCAGACAATCACGGACTACAAAAGGAAAAACAGCCATGTCGCGGACACCGACGTCTTGCTTCCGGACAAGCTAAACACCTTCTTCACCCGCTTTGAGGATAATCCAATGCCACCGACGTGGCCCGCTACCAAGGAGTGTGAGCTCTCCTTCTCCGTGGCCGACAAGAGTAAGATATTTAAGCATATTAACCCCTGCAAGGCTGCCGGCCCAGACGGCATCACTAGCTGCATCCTCATAGCATGCACAGACCAGCTGGCTGCTGTTGTAACGACTCTCGTCGTTGATTGAAGGAGAGGAGGACCAAATTGCAGTGTGGTATGTATCCATATTTATTCGAACACTTATTCAACACGAACAAAAACAATAAACAAAACGAAACCAACGACGCTACAGTCCTGAACATGTGAATCTAGAAAACAAAGAACGCAATGAACAGGAACAGTCACCCACAAACAAACAGTGAGAACAGCCTACCTAAATATGGTTCCCAATCAGAGACAACGTAAAACACCTGCCTCTGATTGAGAACCATATCAGGCTAGTTAGACAACCCTAAACCAATGAAAACACATAACATGGAATATACCCACCCAGCTCACGTCCTGACCAACTAAACAAAGACTAAACAAAGGAAATAAGGTCAGGAACGTGACAGGTGTTTACGGATATAATCAATCTCTCCCTATCCCAGTCTGTTGTCCCCACATGCTTCAAGATGGCCACCATTGTTCCTGTACCCAAGAAAGCAAAGGTAACTGACTAAATGACTATTGCCCCGTAGCACTCACTTCTGTCATCATGAAGTGCTTTGAGAGACTAGTCAAGGATCATGTCACCTCTTACCTTACCTGACACCCTAGATCCACTTCTATTGGCTTTCCGCCTCAATAGATCCACAGACGATGCAATTGCCATTGCACTGCACACTGCCCTATCCCATCTGGACAAGAGGAATGAATACCGATGTAAGAATGCTGTTCATTGACTATATCTCAGCATTCAACACCATAGTACCCTCCAAGTTCATCATTAAGCTCGAGGGCTTGTTTCTGAACCCCGCCCTGTGCACCCCCCCCCCCCCCCCCCCCCCCCCATCCACATCAACGGGACCGCAGTAGAGAAGGTGGAAAGCTTCAAGTTCCTCGGTGTCACTGACTGAAATGGTCAACCCACACAGACAGTGTGGTGTAGCCGCAATAGTCTATCTTCAACCTCAGGAGGCTGAAGAAATTTGGAACCTAAAACCTTCACAAACTTTTACAGATGCACAATTGAGAGCATCCTGTCAGACTGTATCCTCACTAGCCCATTAGACTGCTGCCTATATACATAGACTTGAAATCACTGGCCACTTTAATAAATGGAACACTAGTCACTTTAATGTGTTTACCTATTTCGCATTACTCATCTCATATGTATATACTGTATCTTAGTCTATGCCGCTCTGACATTGCTCATCCAAATATTTATATATCATTTGTGTGTATATGTTGTGAAATTGTTAGATATTACTTGTAAAGATGCACACTGAGAGTCAGGAAGCAAGTTCAGGGAGTGAATACATTTAATTAATAAACAAAACAAGAAACACAAACAGCGTACCGACATGACAGGGACAATTACGAAGAAACCAAAGGGAGTGACATATATAGGGCAGGTAATCAAGGAGGTGATGGAGTCCAGGTGAGTGTCATTATGAGCAAATGCACGTAGAGCTGGTGACAGGTGTGAGCCATAAACGAGCAGCCTGGTGACCTAGAGGCCGGAGAGGGAGCACAGGTGACAGTACCCCCTACCCGACGCAGTCAGCTCCAGCCGCAGGACGCCGACAAGATGACAATCCTGGTGATCAGGAGCGGACCGGTCACCTCTGCAAAGGCGCGGGAGCATGACGACCTAGAGCGCCGGAGAGAGCATACGTGACAGTATCCCCTACCCGGCGCAGTCAGCTCCAGCCGCAGGACGCCAACCACAGGGCGATCCCGGGGATCCGGAATGGACCGGTCGCCTCCGCTGAGACGCAGAAACCTGACGAACCGGCTGAGGAGTAAGAGCCTGATGAGCCAGCTGAGACTTCCCCGGTTGCCTCGGCTGAGGCATGGGAACCTGTTCATCCATCACTCACTCACTCACTCACTCACTCACTCACTCACTCACTCAGTCAAATCCATTCAGCCCGCTGACGCAGTCAAATACATTTACCCTTCGTATGCCTTGTCCTGGAACCTGTGTGTCTGTGCAGTTGTTTCTGGGTAGTCTCTGAGCACGTGCAAGGTGGAGTTGAGCTTCAGGAAGTGGTCCTGCATGACTCGACCAAAGGGATCGTGGGGGCGGATCTGCTCGTACATCACAAACAGAGACTGGGGTGAGGAACCTGGCAGCCCAGCCAATCACATCATCCGACCGAGGTTAAATCAAAATATCAAAATATATTTAAAAATTTGTCATATTAAGCAAACCATGAGGCACAATTTTTTTATTTTTTTATTTACGGATAGTGTCACGACTTCCGCCGAAGTCGGCTCCTCTCCTTGTTCGGGCGGCGTTCGGCGATCAACGTCACCGGCTTTCTAGCCATCGCAGCTCCATTTTTCACATTTCCATTTGTTTTGTCTTGTTCCATACACATCTGGTTTTCATTCCCTAATCACACTGCATGTATTTAGTCCTCTGTTCCCCTCCATGTCTTTGTGTGAAATTGTTTTATGTTATCTGAGTATTGTCACGCGCAAGACTTTTGTTTATGTTCCGTGTTTTGGGCACGTTTATGTACTTATGTTCTTTCGTTTGGACCGGAATAAAAAGTGTGCCTGTTAACTACACTCTGCTCTCCTGCACCTGACTTCGCCTCCAGTACACACCCGTAACAGATAGTCAGTGTCACACTCCAACACACATTATTTTAAAACAAAACATTTGTGTTAGTGAGTCCGCCAGATCAGAGGCAGAAGGGATGACCAGGAATGTCCTCTTGATAAGTGTGCAAATTGGACCATTTCCTCTCCTGCTAAGCATTCAAAATGTGAAGAGTACTTTTGGGTGTCAGGTAAAATGTATGGAGTAAAAAGTACATCATTTTCATTAGGAATGTAGTGATGTTAAAGTTGTCAAAAATATAAATAGTAAAGTAAAATACACATACCCCAAAAAACTACTTAAGTATTACTATAAATAATTTTTACTAAAGTAGTTTATACCACTGATGACCACCATGGACATACACAGTGCCTGGAAACACACACAGCTGTTAGATGAATCACAGGCCAGCACTAGATATAGCGTCCACTGTGTGTTTGTGTGCATGTGTGTGGTGTGATACATACCTGTGGCTGAGGATGAAAGGGTATCCAGCACCTCATTGAGTTGAGTGTTGTTATTGATAACAGAAGCCTTGCACCGGGCAACATCTGGGAAGTCTAGCTCAAACACCACCACCCCCTACTGAGTCCCCTCTGCGCCCAGACAGGGAGTCAAACCCCGCTCCCAGAGACAACACCTGGAAACAAAGTTTGTGTTATATTAGGCATGCCAATGACCATAGGATTTGGCAAAACAGCACAAACAGACCTTGGACCAGGCTAAGCTGTTTCCTGGGGCAGCTTTCTGTCAGCCACAGAAACTGCTTGACACAGTGGTCTACAGCTCTCCAGCGTACATAGTAACCCCATAGTAACCCTTGCACCAGAGATATAGTAGAAACACATAAACAAATACATAGAGGAAGGTCATTCTAACTATACAAATCTATTGAGTGTGTGTGTGTGCGCACATGTTATGTTTCTATCTTAGCGACCTGTTGATGAGAGGGGCTCTCCTAAACTCCTTAAACACAAACTGCTTCAGGTAGTCATCCAGGAAGTAACCCTGAGCTACAGCAGACACCTCACCTCACCTCCCCTGCACCTGACACAGCAACAACACAACACTGTCACAACAGTATAATGACGTATAGCTAGTAGCCACAAACGCATAGTTTCCACATTACAGACAAACCAATGAACAGAAAGGCCACCTGCATAACAGCAGTTATTACACTGCTATCCTACTGATATTACTGCAATACTACTATTGCTCCAGTAATATTATGGCAGTTGCTGCATTCAATGTAAAGTCAATGAGCAGAACATAATGCAGCATCTCTCCCCTGATTTAGCTTTCTTTTGTTGGTTACTGGCATTATCAGAACATCTGTCAATGAATTAGCTAGCTAGCTCACTTCGTTTATTCATTAAAACGTGTGCAGTTCTTCTCTCGCCAATGCTATAAATTCTCAGACAACCCAAAGATTCTGTGATGCCCTTCCAGACTCCCTCTGCCTACCCAAGGACATCAGAGGACAAAAATCAGTTAACCACCTAACTGAGGAACTCAATTTAACCTTGCGCAATACCCTAGGATGCAGTTGCACCCCTAAAAACAAAAAACATTTGTCATAAGAAACTAGCTCCCTGGTATACAGAAAATACCCGAGCTCTGAAGCAAGCTTCCAGAAAATTGGAATGGAAATGGCGCCACAGCAAACTGGAAGTCTTCCGACTAGCTTGGAAAGACAGTACCGTGCAGTACGGAAGAGCCCTCACTGCTGCTCTATCATCCTATTTTTCCAACTTAATTGAGAAAAATAAGAACAATCCAAAATTTATTTTTGATACTGTCGCAAAGCTAACTAAAAAGCAGCATTCCTCAAGAGAGGATGGCTTTCACTTCAGCAGTAATAAATTCATAAACTTCTTTGAGGAAAAGATCGTGATCATTAGAAAGCAAATTACAGACTCCTCTTTAAATCTGCGTATTCCTCCAAAGCTTAGCTGCCCTGAGTCTGCACAACTCTGCCAGGACCTAGGATCAAGGGAGACACTCAAGTGTTTTAGTACTATATCTCTTGACACAATGATGAAAATAATCATGGCCTCTAAACCTTCAAGCTGCATACTGGACCCTATTCCAACTAAACTACTGAAAGAGCTGCTTCCTGTGCTTGGCCCTCCTATGTTGAACATAATAAATGGTTCTCTATCCACCGGATGTGTACCAAACTCACTAAAAGTGGCAGTAATAAAGCCTCTCTTGAAAAAGCCAAACCTTGACACAGAAAATATAAAAAACTATCGGCCTATATCGAATCTTCCATTCCTCTCTAAAATTTTAGAAAAAGCTGTTGCGCAGCAACTCACTGCCTTCCTGAAGACAAACAATGTATACGAAATGCTTCAGTCTGGTTTTAGACCCCATCATAGCACTGAGACTGCACTTGTGAAGGTAGTAAATGACCTTTTAATGGCGTCAGACCGAGGCTCTGCATCTGTCCTCGTGCTCCGAGACCTTAGTGCTGCATTTGATACCATCGATCACCACATTCTTTTGGAGAGATTGGAAACCCAAATTGGTCTACACGGACAAGTTCTGGCCTGGTTTAGATCTTATTTGTCAGAAATATATCAATTTGTCTCTGTGAATGGTTTGTCCTCTGACAAATCAAGTGTAAATTTCGGTGTTCATCAAAGTTCCGTTTAAGGACTACTATTGTTTTCACTATATATTTTACCTCTTGGGGATGTCATTCGAAAACATAATGTTAACTTTCACTGCTATGCGGATGACACACAGCTGTACATCTCAATGAAACATGGTGAAGCCCCAAAATTGCCCTCCCTAGAAACCTGTGTTTCAGACATAAGGAAGTGGATGGCTGCAAACGTTCTACTTTTAAACTTGGACAAAACAGAGATGCTTGTTCTAGGTCCCAAGGAACAAAGATATCTTCTGTTGAATCTGACAATTAATCTTGATGGTTGTACAGTCGTCTCAAATAAAACTGTGAAGGACCTCGGCGTTACTCTGGACCCTAAACTCTCTTTTGACGAACATATCAAGACTGTTTCAAGGACAGCTTTTTTCCATCTACGTAACATTGCAAAAATCAGAAACTTTCTGTACAAAAATTATGCAGAAAAATGAATCCATGCTTTTGTTACTTCTAGGTTAGACTACTGCAATGCTCTACTTTCAGGCTACCCGGATAAAGCACTAAATAAACTTCAGTTAGTGCTAAATGCAGCTGCTAGAATCGTGACTAGAACCAACAAATTTGATCATATTACTCCAGTGCTAGCCTCCCTACACTGGCTTCCTGTTAAGGCAAGGGCTGATTTCAAGGTTTTACTGCTAACCTACAAAGCATTACATGGGCTTGCTCCTACCTATCTTTCTGATTTAGTCCTGCCGTACATACCTACACGTACGCTACAGTCACAAGACGCAGGCCTCCTAATTGTCCCTAGAATGTCTAAGCAAACAGCTGGAGGCAGGGCTTTCTCCTATGGAGCTCAATTTTTATGGAATGGTCTGCCTACCCATGTGAGAGACGCAGACTCGGTCTCAACCTTTAAGTCTTTACTGAAGACTCATCTCTTCAGTAGATCATATGATTGAGTGTAGTCTGGCCCAGGAGTGTGAAGGTAAACGGAAAGGCTCTGGAGCAACGAACCGCCCTTGCTGTCTCTGCCTGGCCGGTTCCCCTCTCTCCACTGGGATTCTCTGCCTCTAACCCTATTACAGGGGCTGAGTCACTGGCTTACTGGTGCTCTTCCATGCCGTCCCTAGGAGGGGTGCTTCACTTGAGTGGGATGAGTCGCTGACGTGGTCTTCCTGTCTGGGTTAGCGCCCCCCCCCTTGGGCTGTGCCGTGGCGGAGATCTTTGTGGGCTATACTCGGCCTTGTCTCAGGATGGTAAGTTGGTGGTTGAAGATATCCCTCTAGTGGTGTGGGGGCTGTGCTTTGGCAAAGTGGGTGGGGTTATATCATGCCTGTTTGGCCCTGTCCGGGGGTATCATCGGATGGGGCCACAGTGTCTCCTGACCCCTCCTGTCTCAGCCTCCAGTATTTATGCTGCAGTAGTTTATGTGTCGGGGAGCTAGGGTCAGTCTGTTATATCTGGAGTATTTCTCCTGTCTTATCCGGTGTCCTGTGTGAATTTAAGTATGCTCTCTCTAATTCTCTCTTTTTCTCTTTCTTTCTTTCTTTCTTTCTCTCTTTCAGAGGACCTGAGCCCTAGGACCATGCCTCAGGACTACCTGGCATGATGACTCCTTGCTGTCCCCAGTCCACCTGGCCGTGCTGCTGCTCCAGTTTCAACTGTTCTGCCTGCGGCTATGGAACCCTGACCTGTTCACCGGACGTGCTACCTGTCATAGACCTGCTGTTTTCAACTCTCTAGAGTTGCGGTAGGAGCAGTAGAGATACTCTCAATGATTGGCTATGAAAAGCCAACTGACATTTACTCCTGAGGTGCTGACTTGTTGCACCCTCGACAACTACTGTGATTATTATTATTTGACCATGCTGGTCATTTATGAACATTTGAACATCTTGGCCATGTTCTGTTATAATCTCCACCCGGCACAGCCAGAAGAGGACTGGCCATCCCTCATAGCCTGGTTCCTCTCTAGGTTTCTTCCTAGGTTTTGGCCTTTCTAGGGAGTTTTTCCTAGCCACCGTGCTTCTACACCTGCATTATTTGCTGTTTGGGGTTTTAGTCTGGGTTTCTGTACAGCACTTTGATATATCAGCTGATGTAAGAAGGGCTATATAAATACATTTGATTTGATTTTGATTTGAAGAGCGATGTACCTATTGATTATTTAACTTACGTCACCTGAAATTAAATAAATGAGTAAATGGATTCAGGAGCTAGTTACATTGTTTATACAGATGAAGAGAGAGAAGTGTTTTGATTTTGCAGCTTTGTCACATGACGCCAGAGCTAGAACAACGAGGGTTAGTTACACAAATCTTTTGTGACGCTTAGGTTCTCTCGGGATGAGAAGAGCACCGTTATGTTGATCAAAGCTCTACTGCGCCGTCCTGGGGTATGGAGGGAAATGTGTCTTTGTTCAAAGTCAGGTCAGGTACTTCTATGTTGTGCATTATAACCTCTGGCAAAACACTAAGCGAAGGTATTGATAAATGAACTGTGACCTTACCTATCTATGAAAAATTGCCAGGATAATAATAATACATTCACCCGAATCAAATCCATGTTGACATAAGAGAAAGGTCATGTATAGTGCTGTGCTTTTTTGACAACAATGAAATCTGATCATATAATGTGAAAACTATGGATGAAGCCATCGATGACGTCACCACATTGTTTCCTATGAGAATGCTCAATGGCGCATTTGAAGTTCAGGAAGTGTCATTTCAGCATGTCACCATCTTGCTACATGGAGGAGTTTTTAGAAACATCGCATGTGCAGTTTGATATACTCTAGAAAGTGACGTTCCAGGCAAGCTCAGTGCTGCCTGCAGAAAGGCAGAGGGCTCTGCTTTGTGACAAATAACAAGTGGTGAGATAGGGAAACATACAGGAACTTGCAAGCTTCTGCTCTCCCGACTTGGAATACTTGGTCATCAAATGTCGCCCTTTTTTACCTTCAGAGAGAGTTCTCAGTGATTATCGCCACGGCTGTTTACATCCCGCCACAAGGCGACACCAAAAATGCTCTCAAAGATCTTTACTGGACCCTGAACAAACTGGAGACCGCGTACCCAGAGGCAGCATTCATTGTCGCGGGGGACTTGAAGAAAAGTAATTTGAGAACCATGCTCCCGAATGACTATCAGCACATTGACTGTCCAACTTGTGGAGATTCTACGCTGGACTACTGCTACACGCCTTTCGACACGGTATAAGGCCATCTCCCGTCCTCCTTTCGGCAAATCTGACCAGGACTCCATTTTGCTCCTCCCCATCTACACACAAAGACTCAACAGGGAAGTTCCTGTAGTCATGTCAGTACAACGCTGGTCTGAACAATCAGAATCCATGCTCCAAGACTGTTTGATCGTGTAGACTGGAATATGATCTGGGTCGCCTCTGGAGATAACATCAATGGCTACTCCAACTTAGTCACCGGATTCATCAAAAAATGCATAGATGTGATACCGACGGTGTCTTTCAAAATGTATCTGCATCAAAAACCGCTGTTTATAAACACGGCAAGGTGACCGGGGACAATCGTAAGGTTAAACAGTACAAATTCAACCAACACAGATCGATCAAGATGGCGAGACACAAGTATAGGGACAAAGTGGAGGAGCAATTCAGCAGGTTATATACAGGGCACATGTGTCAAGGGCTTCTAACAATCACAGATTACAAAATGAATGCCAGTCACGGCCCTACAGGACGAGGTAAACAGCTTTTTCTCACGCTTCAAGCAAAACGACTAAGCTACTGAGGAGAGTCCCTGAGGACAACAAGGGATATGTGCTTACGGTCTCCACGTGTTGACCCTCGCAGGGCTGCCAGCCAAGACAGCATCGCTAGCTGCGCCCTCAGAGCATTTGAAGACCAGCTATTTGTTGTGTTTTCTGACATTTTCATAAAAATGCCCAAGAAAAGGAAAGTAATTGAACTGAATGACTACCGACCCAATGAAGTGCTTCGAGAGGCTAGTCGAAGACCAAATCATCTCCTCCCTCCCCTCCCCAACACACTCGACTTTCTCCAATTCGACTACTGCCCCGACAGATCCATGGACGTCACAATCGCCATTGCACTGCACACTGCCCTCACCCACCTGGACAAGAGGAATGCGTACGTGACGATGCTGTTCATCGCCTACAGCTCAACCTTCAATACCATAGTGCCCTCTAAGCTCACCACTAGTGTTGCAAAGGGTCTGAAATGTTCCATGGGAAGTTAAGCCTGGGAATTTGGGGAATTTTGCTTAAATTCATCAAAAAAATTACCTTATAACAGTGAACCTTTTTTGTGGGATACACATAAGGCAATTCCAGGTCTTGTGGCATATTTTGGTAAAACTATCCCCAATTCAATGGAATTGCAACCCTCTGCATGCACAGTGCATTATTCCATCACATGTGCAGCTGATTCTCAAGATCTTGCACACTAATGAGATACTATTGAGACAACACTACTACACTGTCTGAGACAAGAACTACAATCTGGTAAGTTTTGATTACAATACTGGATGGGGTGAATATATTTAATTTGAAATACATGATGTTTTGTTAACTAGTAAATAGTAGCCTACAGCAAAGTGTGTTTAAATAATTTAGAACTTGTTAACCATTTCTGCTAGTTAGTTTCTGATACCATGTGGGTTTTAGCTTGCTTGAGCCTGCTAACTGAGGAGTGTTAATTCACCTGTTTCCATACATGTTTCATTTTAAAACATTTATCTTACAAAGGAGTTGTTTAATCCAACTGCTTAACTATTTATCTGTACGCGGAATTGTATTTGGGTTTTTTTATTACTCATTTTTTTCTAATCTAATCAGGAAAATTCCACGGGCACTATCTGATGTGTGGAGACATTTCACTGCAGCTAATGTAGAGGGAAAAGCTGTGTACATTTGCAAATACTGTGCCAAATCAGATGTGAAGAATGCAACAAAGATGCAGAATCATCTGGCCAAGTGCATAAAGTTCACTCAGCGCTCACAACAAGCAACCTCTGACAAAAGTCCCTCTACTTCTATTTGAGGTGAAAATTAGGAATTAGACACCTTATCGATAGCAACAGCTCATGGTTCTCCTGGAATCAGGAGTTTATTTGACTCAATGGAGGAGCGTAGTCAGAGAAATGCTGATGAATGTCTTGCTCAAGCTGTGTATGAAATTAGTTCACCTCTGATGCTCACAGGCAATGTGTATTGGAAGAGATTTCTGAATGTTCTTCGCCCAGTATACAGCCCTCCAACCAGACAGCCCTCCAACCAGACATGCTTTATCTACTCATTTGCTGGATGCAGAGTTCAAGTGAAGGTCAAGCAAATCATAGAGAAAGCAGACTGTATTGCAATCATCTCTGATGGGTGGTTGAATGTTCGTGGGCAAGGAATAATTAACTACATCATCGCCACCCCTCAACCAGTATTCTACAAGAGCACAGACACAAGGGACAACAGACACGCCGATCTCTACATTGCAGATGAGCTGAAGGCAGTCATCAATGACCTTGGGCCACAGAAGGTATTTGCACTGGTGACAGACAATGGCGTGAACATGAAGGCTGCTTGGTCTAAAGTGGAGGAGTTCTACCCTCACATCACACCCATTGGCTGTGTTGCTCATGCATTGAATCTGCTGCTCAAGGACATCATTGCACTGAAAACAATGGATACAGCAACCTGTTGATGAGCCAAGGAAATGGTTAGGTATGTGAAGGGTCATCAAGTTAAGGCAGAAATCTACCTCACCAAGCAAAGTGAAAAGAATAAGAGAACCACTTTGAAGCTGCCCAGCAATACACGTTGGGGTGGTGTTGTCATCTTGTTTGACAGTCTCCTGGAGGGGAAGGAGTCTCTCCAAGAAATGGCCATATCACAGTCTGCCGATATGGACAGCCCCATCAAGAGGATCCACCTGGATATATTTTGGGAGAGAGTGATAAGCACAGTTTTTTTTCTTACCTTAATTTAAATAGGCAAGTCAGTTAAGAACAAATTCTTATTTTTAATGACGGCCTAGGAACAGTGGGTTAACTGCCTTGTTCAGGGGCAGAACGGTTTTTACCTTGCCAGCTCAGAGATTCGATCCAGCAATCTTTCGGTTACTAGTCCAACGCTCTAACCACTAGCC
The DNA here is from genome assembly GCF_029448725.1 of Salvelinus fontinalis. Lineage (NCBI taxonomy): Eukaryota > Metazoa > Chordata > Actinopteri > Salmoniformes > Salmonidae > Salvelinus > Salvelinus fontinalis. The sequence goes on from NC_074683.1 coordinate 32,476,844, forward strand.
CACCTGCCGCCCCAGTTCTCCTGAAACCTATAGCAGTAGCCACTGCATGGATTGAGGGAGACAATGCCATCCTGTCTGATGTTCAGACTGCTTCAGATGTAAGAGAAGAAATCCGTACTGCCCTGCCCCCTTCCCGGTTGCTCCAAGCAGAGGAAACTGCAGTTCTGAAATACATCAAAAAGCATGAAGACTTCTGCCTGAAGCCCATACACACTGCAGCGTACATGTTGGACCCCAAGCATGCTGGCAAGAGCATCCTGTCTGGAGCAGAGATAAAAAAGGCCTATGGTGTCATCACTACCGTGTCTCGCCACCTTGGCCTAGATGAGGGCAAGGTTCTTGGCAGTCTGGCGAAGTGCACTTCCAAGCAAGGGCTTTGGGATGGAGATGCAATATGGCAGTCGTGCCAACATATCTCACCAGCCACCTGGTGGAAGGGACTTTGTGGATCTGAGGCTCTTTCCCCTGTTGCCTCCATCATCCTCCAAATCCCACCAACATCAGCCGTCTCAGAGCGCAACTGGTCCTTGTTTGGGAACACACACACCAAAGCACACAACAGGCTGACCAATACAAGGGTTGAAAAATTGGTGGCCATACGGGCAAATTTGAGGCTTTTTGAGCCTGACCACGAGCCATCCTCAACAAGGTTGAAAAGTGACAGTGAAGATGTCAGAGTCTAATGTTCAAGAGGTGGACATTGAGGAGTTCTAGGGAGAAGACATGGAAGCCTGAGAGGAAGACAACCAAAGCTTTCGTTTCTTGACTATCATTTTACAGATTATGTTTTTGGGAGATGCGATGGATCATGGGGATCATTCAATATTCCCTTTCTTTTGTTGTTCAGTGAAATCATCCCATGTAAAGAGTCAACTCATTTAATCAAGGTTCCATTTGTAACTATAATTTTTTCTATTGGAAGGATTTAATAACTTGCAATTATGTCTACTTATGATAAGGTAAAATGTTTCTGTTTCTGTCTTGATATGATATGGTAAATATATCCAATGCAAAAAACATCTACATTGTAAAAAGGTATTAATATTAATTTGCATATACTCACCACAAAGCTAAAGGCCCTGGGACTGAACTCCTCCCTATGCAACTGGGTCCTGGACTTCCTGATGGGCCGCCCCCAGGTGATGAAGGTAGGCAACATTAACTCTGTCACAATGAGCCTCAACATGGAGGACCCACAACGTTGTTTCCTCAGTCCCCTCCTGTACACCCACGACTGCATGGCTTCACACAGTTCCAACTCCATCATCAAGTTCCCTGAAGACACGACAGTAGTAGTCCTGATTACCAACAACCTCAGGATGCTAAAGAAATTCTGCAAGTCCATTCACTATAATTTCACAATTTAATATAATGGGCAACCTGTTTTCTGAAAACAATGCCTGCAGTACCGCGGTCAGCCTTCAATTTGATATCTTCAATGCGAGGGGGCAGTCGTTTTCCGCTGCGTCTGATTAAAGGTAGGTAGCCTAGTCGAAGTCCATTCTCTACATTTTACACCTCATGTACAATAATCAGTGGTCCTCATTTAGCTTTGAATTATTTTGTTGTGATTAAACATTTCCATAATAGTCACAATAGACCATTCACATACAGAGACATCAAATTACAACCCACCCTATATGTATTAGCTACTGCAGTTCTGTTCTGATGCGGTTGTAAAGAAACAGTTTAAAGACAAATATTTTTGATAATGAAAGACAGTCTGTTTTGAGACTGCGGGCCTTTGCACCTGACGAACTAAAACGTGGAGGAATGCGGTTAAATATCCGTTTAAGAAAATCGAGAATGCGACACTGACTGCGACTGCGCGAATTTGCAGGAAGTGTTAATAGTCGTTTTACCAGCTGATAAATTGTCAACAGTCTCAAGACGGGGACCTCTGATCGTTTCAGAGGGCGCCGATATTGTCACTGGTATGTATTCATATTTTTCTACTCCCCGAGTGTACGTATGGGATGTGGAGCTGCAAGAATGAAAGTGAGACGGCCGTCGAACCAGAGCTGGGGCGGATTTGGCTTAACCGCAACAAAATGACTGGGCTTCAACGGAGTCCATTCTGTACGGAGATACAGCAGTTAACAGATAAAGCTGACGATACCTGCATAGCGCCTATTTTAATATTCATACCCCGATGTAAAATAAAATATACAGCTAAATGCGTAGCAGATAATGAAAAACAATGGCATACAATGGCATGAGCTCTCGTGGTAATGAAAGTGAAAACACTGCGTGCTGTCACTCCACTGAAATGACAATAGCTCGCTGCCTGGCGAAATTCCAGCGTTTGGATGAATGTGACAGTGGTGAGTGGGACATCAACTCGCCGTTGTTGGTGCATGCGACTGACATGACCAGGTCCATTCGTTCTATCAAATGGACCTGGAACACGAGAAGCCAGCCCCATGTTTCGACCTCTCAATGACCCCTATGGCGGTTCATTTATATCGCTATAATAAAAAGAAAAAAAGAAACATCCTCTCACTGTCAACTGCGTTTATTTTAAGCAAACTTAACATGTGTAAATATTTGTATGAACATAACAAGATTCAACAACTGAGACATAAACTGAACAAGTTCCACAGACATGTGACTAACAGAAATGGAAAAAGGGGGAGGTCAAAATCAAAAGTAACAGTCAGTATCTGGTGTGGCCACCAGCTGCATTAAGTACTGCAGAGCATCTCCTTGTGGACTGCACCAGATTTGCCAGTTCTTGCTGTGAGATGTTACCCCACTCTTCCACCAAGGCACCTGCAAGTTCCCAGACATTTCTGGGGGGAATGGCCCTCACCCTCCGATCCAACAGGTCCCAGATGTGCTCAATGGGATTGAGATCTGGGCTCTTCGCTGGCCATGTCAGAACACTGACATTCCTGTCTTGCAGGAAATCACGCACAGAACGAGCAGTATGGCTGGTGGCATTGTCATGCTGGCGGGTCATGTCAGGATGAGCCTGCAGGAAGGGTACCACATGAGGGAGGAGGATGTCTTCCCTGTAACGCACAGCGTTGAGATTGTGTGCAATGACATCAAGCTCAGTCCGATGATGCTGTGACACACCGCCCCAGACCATGACGGACCCTCCACCTCCAAATCGATCCCACTCCAGAGTACAGTCCTCGGTGTAACACTCATTCCATTGACGATAAACGCGAATCCGACCATCACCCCTGGTGAGACAAAACCGCGACTCGTCAGTGAAGAGCACTTTTTGTCAGGTCTGTCTGGTCCATCGATGGTGGGTTTGTGCCCATAGGCGACGTTGTTGCCGGTGATGTCTGGTGAGGACCTGCCTTACAACAGGCCTACAAGCCCTCGGTCCAGCCTCTCTCAGCCTATTGCATACAGTCTGAGCACTGATGGAGGGATTGTGCGTTCCTGGTGTAACCCGGACAGTTGTTGTTGCCATCCTGTACCTGTCCTGCAGGTGTGATGTTTGGATGTATCGATCCTGTGCAGGTGTTGTTACACGTGGTCTGCCACTGAGAGGATGATCAGCTGTCCGCCCTGTCTCCCTGTAGCGCTGTCTTAGGCGTCTCACAGTACGGACATTGCAAATTATTGCCCTGGCCACATCTGCAATCCTCATGCCTCCTTGCAGCATGCCTAAGGCACAATCACGCAGATGAGCAGGGACCCTGGGCATCTTTCTTTTGGTGTTTTTCAGAGTCAGTAGAAAGGCCTCTTTAGTGTCCCAAGTTTTCATAACTGTGACCTTAATTGCCTACCGTCTGTAAGCTGTTAGTGTCGTAACGACCGTTCCACAGGTGCATGTTCATTGAACAAGCATGGGAAACAGTGTTTTAACCCTTTACAATGAAGATCTGTGAAGATATTTTGATTTTTACGCAGTAAAATCAGATCAAATAAATAAATCCGCACCTTATGGAACAATGTGGACTGTGAGGACACACACACACACACATATATATATAGTGGTATTATAAATGTTGTATTTCAGATGTGTAGTGGTGTAATAATGTTTTTGCCTTCATTTGTTTGGACGCCAGGAATGGGGATCTTTAATAAATACAAATACAAAATCTTCTCTCATCTGCAGAGAGAAAAAGAGGAGAGGTGGAGAAAGACTTCACGTCCCAGAGTCCCCTGTAGTCTGAGCTCCCATCACTGGGAGGCTCCCGCCCTCATCTCTGTCACCATGGCTACCAGAGGGAGTGGCCGGCCCAATTGCATGCTGCCCCAGACAAAGATATGCCAGTTTAAACTGGTGTTGCTGGGAGACATGGCTGTGGGCAAGTCCAGCCTGGTGCTGCGCTTCGTCAAGGGACAGTTTGATGAGTTTCAGGAGACCACCATTGGAGGTGAGGAGAGAAGTTGACTAGCACACTGTTGGCCCCAGATCAGGGTTGGGCAACTCTGTTCCTGGAGTGCCGTAATAAAATCTTCTGTTAAAAACACAGAGTTTTATTCCTGGACCAAGAAGGGAGGGTTTGCTGAGATGAAAGGATTGAGTTTTACATAATTACCTTTACATTCACTCTCTCTTCTCTCTCTCAGCTGCATTCTTGGCCCAGTCTGTGTGTCTAGACGACACCACTGTGAAGTTTGAGATCTGGGACACGGCGGGACAGGAGCGCTACCACAGTCTGGCTCCCATGTACTACCGCGGGGCACAGGCAGCTATTGTGGTCTTTGATATCACCAAGCCGGTACAGTCATCAATCGGCGCACCACAGAGCTGCATTTTCAGAGCTAACTTAAGGAGTAAACAATAAATGTATTGGCTGATTCCATGCCAGCAGGAACAGAAAATATGTTCGGTATCTGATAGAAACTTCATTGGGAGGAAGGATATTTACCATGCTTTTACATTTCTATCACAAACCATTTTTGAGAAAATCATGATGAAATGGGCAATTTTATGATGTTTTTAGACATACACTGACTATACCAAACATTAGGAACACATTCCTAATATTGATTTGCACCCCCCCATTTTGCCCTCAGAACAGCCTCAATTCGTCGGGGAATGGACTACAAGGTGTCAAAATTATTCAACAGGGATGTTGGCCCACGTTGACTCCAATGCAAAGTTGTGTGAAGTTGGCTGGATGTCCTTTGGGTGGTGGACCATTCTTGATACATGTGGGAAACTGTTGAGTGTGAAAAACCCAGAAGCGTTGCAGTTCTTGACACAAACCGGTGTGCCTGGCACCTACTACCATACCCTGTTCAAAAGGCACTTAAACCTTTTGTCTTGCCCATTCACCTTCTGAATGGCACACGTATACAATCCATGTCTCAAGGCTTAAAAATCCTTCTTTAACCTGTCTCTTCCCCTTCATCTATACTGATCGAAGTTGATTTAACAAGTGGCATCAATAAGGGACCATAGCTTTCACCTGGATTCACCTGGTCAGTCTGTCATGGAAAGAGCAGGTGTTCTTAATGTTTTGTATGCTAAGTGTATACATGCCTCTTGTAAGACCCTATGATGTGTGAACCGTACATGATACAGACAACATCTTGGAGTCAATATATTCCTAATAGTGTTCTCTCATATGGAGTGTCAAGATACAGAAATAAAAATGTTCACATTCATTTACTCAACATTACAAATATTAATATCTCAACTTCCTTTTTTGACGTAGCTTATTTTTAGACACATTTTAACAGTACACTCTTAAAACACATCACATTTCCAGAGTGGCTCTCTGGTACTATTAATGATATGACCCATTTTCTACATAGAAATTGACAGGTCATTAACCAATCACAGCCCTCCTTTACGATTGCACATTCAGCAAATCACCAGCAGTGGGAGGGAGTTCCCTTTGAATCCCTTTACCATTCACTGTATTGCTGGTGTCCATGTAAATGTATCATACATTCAGAATTAGCAGAGGCCACTCTGGAAGTGTGATGTACTTGTAGAGGTCATTGTTCCACACAATATGTCTTAAAATGAAAAGGGGTCATTTTGAGATTACATATTTTTTATGTTGAATAAATGAATGTGCAAAATTATATTTCATAATCAAGACATTTTAGAGCACACTATAAGGAGTATAATTATTTTATTAACCTTTTTTTAACTAGGCAAGTGACGGCCTACCAAGAGGCAAAATTCCTCCTAAGGGGATGGGGGCTGGGATTCTAAATAAAAATGTAGGATAAAACGCACATCACGAAAAGAGACAACACTACATAAAGATAGACCTAAGACAACACAGCCTGACATCAACACAACATGGTAGCAACATGACAACACATGGCAGCAGCGCATAGCAGCAGCGCGTAATGACACCAAGCTGTTGTCTATCATGTACGGTTCACAGATCATAAGGTCTGACAGGAGTAATGTATAGGTCTAAAAAGGGCCTAAAATGGCCACTTTCATCATGTTAAAAAAAATAATAATGGTTTGTGATACAAATGTAAAAAGCATTTCAAAGACCCTCCTCCCTTCTATGTGAGAACTGCCAGAACAATCTGAGATACCAATATTTTCTGCTGCTGTGGAATCGCCCCATTGTACTGTACTGCTCTAGCCCTCTCTATCATGTGAACATTGCCATGTTATTTAAATGTTGCACTGTATCTGACTCCTCTTTCTCACCAACTCGCCCCTCTCCTATGGCCTCTGCTTTGCCCTCCTGTAGGAGACGTTTGAGCGAGCCAAAGCCTGGGTGAAGGAGCTACAGAGGCAGGCAAGCCCCAACATTGTCATCGCTCTGGCAGGGAACAAGGCTGACCTGGCTGAGAAGAGACTAGTGGAGTACGAGGTACTGTACTCAACACTGACTCAGTAACATGTTATGGTCGGCACTATACACTGACATAATACTACGGTATATCAAATATTAATTATAAAATACTGGGGATAATGATGAAACACTGGGGATACTATTCCCAATACTGATGGATTGTTGCCTCCTGTCTGACAGGAGGCCCAGACCTATTCTGAAGACACTGGGCTTCTCTTCATGGAGACCTCTGCCAAGACGGCCATGAATGTCAACGAACTGTTCCTGGCCATTGGTAAGCTTCCATCTTCCCCCATCAACCTATAGGGATACTTATAGGTAACACCATTTTTGTTAATTTCAATTGTTGACCTAATAACAAAAACTGTTAACAAATGTTTTCATGACTACATGACCTGCGGAAGAAAAACTCCAGGCCCTAGTTAGAACTAGGTCAGAAGAATAACATGATAAAAGTTTGTTCCACTGTCTCTGCAGCCAAAAAGATGCCAAAAACGGACACCCAGAACCCTACACACGCAGCACGACACCGGGGAGTGAACCTACAGGACCCCGATGCCCACAACACCCGATCCTGCTGTGGAGGAAGCGGCGGAGGGAACTAGGACCGCTCCACTTCCACCCTGCTCCCAACCTCTGGGGTCGGGCAAGGGGACACCCCCTTCAAACCTCCACCCTCCCTCCCATCCACCCAGACAGCCACAGAGAGAGAGACATGGTGGAAGAAAGAGTCAGAACAGGACGGTTGTCTTTTGCGAAGCCAGATAGATTTCTGACAGAGAGAGAGAGGTCTGATAAAGACTGACAGACAGGAAGAATAAAAGAGTCTGACAAGACTGTATAGTATTTAGCACTAATCGTGGATGTTGTTTCGCCTTCGGTCTGTTTCGATTCATTTCAATCATGGTTCCATTTCATTATGCAATCGCTGCAGTGTCGGTCCTTGAGTGGCAGAGAGGGAAGAAAGGAGAGATGGAGCGAGGGATGAGGGGGGAAAAGAGTGAATGGGATGCAGGCCACACTCCCTCAAAGTATTCCCATTACTGCTGTCCTGAATGCCCCCTCATCACCCCCTCTAGCATGAGCCCCAGGCAGCCTGAGCAACCTGAAGCCTTGGCCTGAGCCATTCCAGACACTTCCCGGTTGCCACAGATAGAATAACCCATGTTAGCTGGCACAGTTTACCCACAATCGCATGAGAGGGAAAACACAGTTCATGGTCTCTTCTGATGCCCTTATTTCCTCTGGCCTCATTTATTTCCCCTAGGCTATATTATTATTATTATTAATACTCCTCAGAGCAGCGGTGTTGTGAGACATCATGGTGCCAATGCCAGTCTGGTATCATCCAGACCCCTCATCCTCGATCTCACCTCCACCCACATTTGTACAGTAGATATACACTGAAGAACCCACAGTACAGAGTGAGTCTGCTCTATGCCATGTCTGAGTCTGGCTAGGCCCTCGCTGGAAACTACCGCTGTTTCTAACAATCAATCCACTGTCTAGTGCAGGGTCTCCCAAACTCCTTCCTGGGCCCCTCCTGGGTGCATGTTTTGTTTTGTGCCCTAGCACTACACAGCCAGGGCCCCAGGACCGAGCTTGGAAAACCCTGGTTACTGCACAGCGATATCCAGGGCTGCAGATTCTCCTGGTCAGGAGAAAAACCTTGCCTCTCCCGAGTGATAGTTTATAGTAGGATCTCAAAACCCTAGCCTGGTCCCAGATCTGTTTGTGCTGTCATTGCCAAGTCCCTATGGTTGACAATGAACGTGGAGTTGGCAAGACAGAAAAAGCAGATCTGGGACCAGGCTACTTAAACCGCTCTAGGGATGAAGTCCTGTAGTTAGGAAACCATTGTATCTTGCCTGTCATGTTGTGACTGCATGGGCCATGATATACATGCTATGTTCTGCTGTTCCTCATTTGTCCTGTGTCTTACTGCGTAAGAGTTGATGTAAATGAAAACAATGTAATAACGCTTTTAATGACTAACGAGCTGATGCTGTTCAAAGCACTGGTTTGGACACAGACAGCTTTGATGACAGAGCTACCCACTCTGTTGATGGACTCTATTGACGCATAAATCCTAGACAGTCCATATAGATCTGGAGGGATGAGAGAAGGCATGGTATTTGCTTCACCTTGTCAACTGATAGACAGGGTGGATTTGTTTTTGCCATATTGCTTCTAACTCTTCATTTGTTTCAGATCTACAGGAGGTAGGTAGGGGACAGGGGGATCATTTTGGAAGTGCGCATGTTTAGCTAAGAAGAATAAGGGTGCTTACAAGGGGTTTGAAAAACAAAAAAAAGTGCCTACTCTGTTTTATTCCCCTGTATGCTTTTTGAGTTTGCTTTGGGGTGTGTTCAGTACGTAGGAGTCAAAGTAAAGCATATCCCTGTAACCATTAACTGACTGCACGTTGTCTGTCAGTCTGCTCTTTGTACAGTTGTGAGGAACTCTTGTCAAATACACTATGTATTTTCACCTAATTGTATTGAACCTGTTTTGTTGTTGATTTTACTGACTAGAATACCTATGTCATCCTGGAATTAATCGCTAACTAAGGACCCTAATCGATGTGATGAGCTCTACTTAATTTAAAAACAAATTGTTTCATGGGCTCATGATTAACTGATGAATCCATAAGTCACTCATTCATTAACTCTATGATCACAGGTTATGTGTAATAATAATGAAGTTCACACAATGTGGGGAAAAAACTTAAACTCCCATCAGCACCTCTGTAAAGCATTGTTCAATAAAGATGTGCTATTGCGCCATGTGTGCGGTCAGTGACTATGAACCGATGGTATGTCTCAAAATGGTTTAGTCCAGTGGTGATAATTGTCTTCTGCCATGGGTTTTGGCTTGAAACTGGTTTTGGTTTTTTTGGGGGGGGGGGGGGGGGGGATTGGGGCTGCTAAGACTTCAGGAACCAGGGTGCACGTTTTGGTTTTTGCCCGAGCACAACACAGCTGATTCAAATCACCAACTCATTATTAAGCTTTAATTATTTGAGTCAGCTGTGTTGTGCTCGGGCAAAAACCAAAACGTGCAACCAGGGAGGGCCCCAGGACCCAGTTTGGGAAACCCTGGTCAGTTATAAAGTTGTCCATGGACCCTCTTATCTCTGCATTTGTATAGAAGAGTCATATCTCATGGACAGATTAAACAGTGAACAGGAAATTAAGCTTTTGCAAGAATTTTACTTCTGGCTAAAGTAAAGATGTCATAAGGTTAATGTTCAAAATTGGTTTATGACTATTTGGTTTACAAACATTCATGTTAACAACCTTTTCTTGTTTTCCAACACAGCCCTTTTGAAGTTGACCCAACCTGGAAAACTACTGAGGAAACAGTGTGCCTCATCTGAAATTCAACTTGTTATTTTTCTTCTTAAAATCACAACTTTCTTTATAATTTCATAATTTAAAAAAAGGAACTGAACAGACTTAAAAAAATACATTTCCATCATGGGATTCTCCACTCTCCCTATACTAAAAAAAACATCTCTGTTGGTTTGGATTGAAGAAGGACAATAGGTTTGCATTGACGGACAATATCAATATAAAAAGGAGCTAATAAGAATCTTCTATTTGACAACAGTTCCCACTGACTTCCCCCTGAAACCTGGGTCAAGTTCCAGCCCTAGTCCTCACTCTCGTCATCGTCCACTGCAGTGTAGATGACCTGGTTCCTGCGTTTGATCCTAGGGGTGCTGCCTGTACTGATAGGTTCCCCCGTCTCCCCACTGGTGCGCTTAGGGATCCGGACGTGGGGCTCCTCCCTTTCCGGGGGTGAGGAGTGAGAGGGAGGAGGCAGGTTGAGGGACAGGCGTGAGGGAGGAGCGGGGTCTGATTTGGGCTCAGGTATGGTCAGAACCATGCGGCTGGGGGGCAGCTCTCTAGAGGGGGGCCCCGAGTCCCGTCTCCCTCCTGCTTCCCCCTCTGGGACCACTGCATCAGGGCTCTTCCCCCTTCCCTCTTTCTCTCCTCCCTCCTCCTCCTCCCACTCATCCTCTATGGTGATCTCATCAGGGTTGTAGGAGCTGGACAGGCCTGAGGTGTCACTAGGGTACTCACTGGGTTCATCTCCACTCTGGACTTCATCATCCTCCAGCTCTGGGGCGCCTGTGCCTATCTGGCCCCCATACCCTCCCTGCCCAACCTGGGCATAGATGTCTCTGAGACCCAGGGTGGCACAGAGCTCGGTGGTCTGCGGGTTGGTGCTGTAGCTGGGGTGGGCATGGGGCTGTGGCCGGGAAGGGTCATAGGCTGGCACGGTCAGGCAGAAGTTGTCAGGGATGGACAGTTCACCCCCCAGGTCACCCACAGCCTCCATCATGGCTGCCTCAGAAGCACTGAAGTCCCACCTAGACAACATACAGAAGTAGGTAGACACAGAGATCATGAGCAGCACATTACACGTGTGTGTGGGGGTGCATGCGTAAGTGAGGGATTGTGTGTATGCATGTGTGCAGTGTATGTATGTGAGATAGCAGGATTTAATGTGTTTAGTATGTGAGTGCCAGTGAGAGAGGAGTGTTTAGTATGTGAGTGCCAGTGAGAGAGGAGTGTTTAGTATGTGAGTGCCAGTGAGAGAGGTGTGTTTAGTATGTGAGTGCCAGTGAGAGAGGTGTGTTTAGTATGTGAGTGCCAGTGAGAGAGGTGTGTTTAGTATGTGAGTGCCAGTGAGAGAGGTGTGTTTAGTATGTGAGTGCCAGTGAGAGAGGTGTGTTTAGTATGTGAGTGCCAGTGAGAGAGGTGTGTTTAGTATGTGAGTGCCAGTGAGAGAGGTGTGTTTAGTATGTGAGTGCCAGTGAGAGAGGTGTGTTTAGTATGTGAGAGCCAGTGAGAGAGGTGTGTTTAGTATGTGAGAGCCAGTGAGAGAAAGAGATGTGTTTAGTATGTGAGCGCCAGTGAGAGAGGTGTGTTTAGTATGTGAGCACCAGTGAGAAAGGTGTGTTTAGTATGTGAGCACCAGTGAGAGAGGTGTGTTTAGTATGTGAGAGCCAGTGAGAGAAAGAGGTGTGTTTAGTATGTGAGTGCCAGTGAGAGGTGTGTTTAGTATGTGAGAGCCAGTGAGAGAAAGAGATGTGTTTAGTATGTGAGCGCCAGTGAGAGAGGTGTGTTTAGTATGTGAGAGCCAGTGAGAGAAAGAGATGTGTTTAGTATGTGAGCGCCAGTGAGAGAGGTGTGTTTAGTATGTGAGAGCCAGTGAGAGAGGTGTGTTTAGTATGTGAGAGCCAGTGAGAGAAAGAGGTGTGTTTAGTATGTGAGCGCCAGTGAGAGGTGTGTTTAGTATGTGAGAGCCAGTGAGAGGTGTGTTTAGTATGTGAGAGCCAGTGAGAGATGTGTTTAGTATGTGAAAGCCAGTGAGAGAAAGAGGTGTGTGTAGTATGTGAGAGCCAGTGAGAGATGTGTTTAGTATGTGAGAGCCAGTGAGAGAAAGAGATGTGTTTAGTATGTGAGCGCCAGTGAGAGAAAGAGGTGTGTTTAGTATGTGAGCGCCAGTGAGAGAAAGAGGTGTGTTTAGTATGTGAGAGCCAGTGAGAGAAAGAGATGTGTTTAGTATGTGAGCGCCAGTGAGAGAGGTGTGTTTAGCATGTGAGAGCCAGTGAGAGATGTGTTTAGTATGTGAGAGCCAGTGAGAGAAAGAGGTGTGTGTAGTATGTGAGAGCCAGTGAGAGATGTGTTTAGTATGTGAGAGCCAGTGAGAGAAAGAGATGTGTTTAGTATGTGAGCGCCAGTGAGAGAAAGAGGTGTGTTTAGTATGTGAGAGCCAGTGAGAGAAAGAGGTGTGTTTAGTATGTGAGAGCCAGTGAGAGAAAGAGATGTGTTTAGTATGTGAGCGCCAGTGAGAGAGGTGTGTTTAGCATGTGAGCGCCAGTGAGAGAGGTGTGTTTAGCATGTGAGCGCCAGTGAGAGAAAGAGGTGTGTTTAGTATGTGAGCGCCAGTGAGAGAGGTGTGTTTAGTATGTGAGCGCCAGTGAGAGAGGTGTGTTTAGTATGTGAGTGCCAGTGAGAGAGGTGTGTTTAGTATGTGAGAGCCAGTGAGAGAGGTGTGTTTAGTATGTGAGAGCCAGTGAGAGAGGTGTGTTTAGTATGTGAGAGCCAGTGAGAGAGGTGTGTTTAGTATGTGAGAGCCAGTGAGAGAGGTGTGTTTAGTATGTGAGAGCCAGTGAGAGAGGTGTGTTTAGTATGTGAGAGCCAGTGAGAGAGGTGTGTTTAGTATGTGAGAGCCAGTGAGAGAGGTGTGTTTAGTATGTGAGAGCCAGTGAGAGAGGTGTGTTTAGTATGTGAGAGAGGTGTGTTTAGTATGTGAGAGCCAGTGAGAGAGGTGTGTTTAGTATGTGAGAGCCAGTGAGAGAGGTGTGTTTAGCATGTGAGCGCCAGTGAGAGAAAGAGATGTGTTTAGCATGTGAGCGCCAGTGAGAGAAAGAGATGTGTTTAGCATGTGAGCGCCAGTGAGAGAGGTGTGTTTAGCATGTGAGCGCCAGTGAGAGAAAGAGGTGTGTTTAGTATGTGAGCGCCAGTGAGAGAGGTGTGTTTAGTATGTGAGCGCCAGTGAGAGAGGTGTGTTTAGTATGTGAGCGCCAGTGAGAGAGGTGTGTTTAGTATGTGAGTGCCAGTGAGAGAGGTGTGTTTAGTATGTGAGTGCCAGTGAGAGAGGTGTGTTTAGTATGTGAGAGCCAGTGAGAGAGGTGTGTTTAGTATGTGAGAGCCAGTGAGAGAGGTGTGTTTAGTATGTGAGAGAGGTGTGTTTAGTATGTGAGAGAGGTGTGTTTAGTATGTGAGAGCCAGTGAGAGAGGTGTGTTTAGTATGTGAGAGCCAGTGAGAGAGGTGTGTTTAGTATGTGAGAGCCAGTGAGAGAGGTGTGTTTAGTATGTGAGAGCCAGTGAGAGAGGTGTGTTTAGTATGTGAGAGAGGTGTGTTTAGTATGTGAGAGAGGTGTGTTTAGTATGTGAGAGAGGTGTGTTTAGTATGTGAGAGCCAGTGAGAGAGGTGTGTTTAGTATGTGAGAGCCAGTGAGAGAGGTGTGTTTAGTATGTGAGCGCCAGTGAGAGAGGTGTGTTTAGTATGTGAGCGCCAGTGAGAGAGGTGTGTTTAGTATGTGAGCGCCAGTGAGAGAGGTGTGTTTAGTATGTGAGCGCCAGTGAGAGAGGTGTGTTTAGTATGTGAGCGCCAGTGAGAGAGGTGTGTTTAGTATGTGAGCGCCAGTGAGAGAGGTGTGTTTAGTATGTGAGAGCCAGTGAGAGAGGTGTGTTTAGTATGTGAGAGAGATGTGTTTAGCATGTGAGCGCCAGTGAGAGAAAGAGATGTGTTTAGCATGTGAGCGCCAGTGAGAGAAAGAGATGTGTTTAGCATGTGAGCGCCAGTGAGAGAAAGAGATGTGTTTAGCATGTGAGCGCCAGTGAGAGAAAGAGATGTGTTTAGCATGTGAGCGCCAGTGAGAGAAAGAGATGTGTTTAGCATGTGAGCGCCAGTGAGAGAAAGAGATGTGTTTAGCATGTGAGCGCCAGTGAGAGAAAGAGATGTGTTTAGCATGTGAGCGCCAGTGAGAGAAAGAGATGTGTTTAGCATGTGAGCGCCAGTGAGAGAAAGAGATGTGTTTAGCATGTGAGCGCCAGTGAGAGAAAGAGATGTGTTTAGCATGTGAGCGCCAGTGAGAGAAAGAGATGTGTTTAGCATGTGAGCGCCAGTGAGAGAAAGAGATGTGTTTAGCATGTGAGCGCCAGTGAGAGAAAGAGATGTGTTTAGCATGTGAGCGCCAGTGAGAGAAAGAGATGTGTTTAGCATGTGAGCGCCAGTGAGAGAAAGAGATGTGTTTAGCATGTGAGCGCCAGTGAGAGAAAGAGATGTGTTTAGCATGTGAGCGCCAGTGAGAGAAAGAGATGTGTTTAGCATGTGAGCGCCAGTGAGAGAAAGAGATGTGTTTAGCATGTGAGCGCCAGTGAGAGAAAGAGATGTGTTTAGCATGTGAGCGCCAGTGAGAGAAAGAGATGTGTTTAGCATGTGAGCGCCAGTGAGAGAAAGAGATGTGTTTAGCATGTGAGCGCCAGTGAGAGAAAGAGATGTGTTTAGCATGTGAGCGCCAGTGAGAGAGGTGTGTTTAGCGTGTGAGCGCCAGTGAGAGAGGTGTGTTTAGCGTGTGAGAGAGGTGTGTTTAGCGTGTGAGAGAGGTGTGTTTAGCGTGTGAGAGAGGTGTGTTTAGCGTGTGAGAGAGGTGTGTTTAGCGTGTGAGAGAGGTGTGTTTAGCGTGTGAGAGAGGTGTGTTTAGCGTGTGAGAGAGGTGTGTTTAGCGTGTGAGAGAGGTGTGTTTAGCGTGTGAGAGAGGTGTGTTTAGCGTGTGAGAGAGGTGTGTTTAGCGTGTGAGAGAGGTGTGTTTAGCGTGTGAGAGAGGTGTGTTTAGCGTGTGAGAGAGGTGTGTTTAGCGTGTGAGAGAGGTGTGTTTAGCGTGTGAGAGAGGTGTGTTTAGCGTGTGAGAGAGGTGTGTTTAGCGTGTGAGAGAGGTGTGTTTAGCGTGTGAGAGAGGTGTGTTTAGCGTGTGAGAGAGGTGTGTTTAGCGTGTGAGAGAGGTGTGTTTAGCGTGTGAGAGAGGTGTGTTTAGCGTGTGAGAGAGGTGTGTTTAGCGTGTGAGAGAGGTGTGTTTAGCGTGTGAGAGAGGTGTGTTTAGCGTGTGAGAGAGGTGTGTTTAGCGTGTGAGAGAGGTGTGTTTAGTGTGTGAGAGAGGTGTGTTTAGTGTGTGAGAGAGGTGTGTTTAGTGTGTGAGAGAGGTGTGTTTAGTGTGTGAGAGAGGTGTGTTTAGTGTGTGAGAGAGGTGTGTTTAGTGTGTGAGAGAGGTGTGTTTAGTGTGTGAGAGAGGTGTGTTTAGTGTGTGAGAGAGGTGTGTTTAGTGTGTGAGAGAGGTGTGTTTAGTGTGTGAGAGAGGTGTGTTTAGTGTGTGAGAGAGGTGTGTTTAGTGTGTGAGAGAGGTGTGTTTAGTGTGTGAGAGAGGTGTGTTTAGTGTGTGAGAGAGGTGTGTTTAGTGTGTGAGAGAGGTGTGTTTAGTGTGTGAGAGAGGTGTGTTTAGTGTGTGAGAGAGGTGTGTTTAGTGTGTGAGAGAGGTGTGTTTAGTGTGTGAGAGAGGTGTGTTTAGTGTGTGAGAGAGGTGTGTTTAGTGTGTGAGAGAGGTGTGTTTAGTGTGTGAGAGAGGTGTGTTTAGTGTGTGAGAGAGGTGTGTTTAGTGTGTGAGAGAGGTGTGTTTAGTGTGTGAGAGAGGTGTGTTTAGTGTGTGAGAGAGGTGTGTTTAGTGTGTGAGAGAGGTGTGTTTAGTGTGTGAGAGAGGTGTGTTTAGTGTGTGAGAGAGGTGTGTTTAGTGTGTGAGAGAGGTGTGTTTAGTGTGTGAGAGAGGTGTGTTTAGTGTGTGAGAGAGGTGTGTTTAGTGTGTGAGAGAGGTGTGTTTAGTGTGTGAGAGAGGTGTGTTTAGTGTGTGAGAGAGGTGTGTTTAGTGTGTGAGAGAGGTGTGTTTAGTGTGTGAGAGAGGTGTGTTTAGTGTGTGAGAGAGGTGTGTTTAGTGTGTGAGAGAGGTGTGTTTAGTGTGTGAGAGAGGTGTGTTTAGTGTGTGAGAGAGGTGTGTTTAGTGTGTGAGAGAGGTGTGTTTAGTGTGTGAGAGAGGTGTGTTTAGTGTGTGAGAGAGGTGTGTTTAGTGTGTGAGAGAGGTGTGTTTAGTGTGTGAGAGAGGTGTGTTTAGTGTGTGAGAGAGGTGTGTTTAGTGTGTGAGAGAGGTGTGTTTAGTGTGTGAGAGAGGTGTGTTTAGTGTGTGAGAGAGGTGTGTTTAGTGTGTGAGAGAGGTGTGTTTAGTGTGTGAGAGAGGTGTGTTTAGTGTGTGAGAGAGGTGTGTTTAGTGTGTGAGAGAGGTGTGTTTAGTGTGTGAGAGAGGTGTGTTTAGTGTGTGAGAGAGGTGTGTTTAGTGTGTGAGAGAGGTGTGTTTAGTGTGTGAGAGAGGTGTGTTTAGTGTGTGAGAGAGGTGTGTTTAGTATGTGAGAGAGGTGTGTTTAGTATGTGAGAGAGGTGTGTTTAGTATGTGAGAGAGGTGTGTTTAGTATGTGAGAGAGGTGTGTTTAGTATGTGAGAGAGGTGTGTTTAGTATGTGAGAGAGGTGTGTTTAGTATGTGAGAGAGGTGTGTTTAGTATGTGAGAGAGGTGTGTTTAGTATGTGAGAGAGGTGTGTTTAGTATGTGAGAGAGGTGTGTTTAGTATGTGAGAGAGGTGTGTTTAGTATGTGAGAGAGGTGTGTTTAGTATGTGAGAGAGGTGTGTTTAGTATGTGAGAGAGGTGTGTTTAGTATGTGAGAGAGGTGTGTTTAGTATGTGAGAGAGGTGTGTTTAGTATGTGAGAGAGGTGTGTTTAGTATGTGAGAGAGGTGTGTTTAGTATGTGAGAGAGGTGTGTTTAGTATGTGAGAGAGGTGTGTTTAGTATGTGAGAGAGGTGTGTTTAGTATGTGAGAGAGGTGTGTTTAGTATGTGAGAGAGGTGTGTTTAGTATGTGAGAGAGGTGTGTTTAGTATGTGAGAGAGGTGTGTTTAGTATGTGAGAGAGGTGTGTTTAGTATGTGAGAGAGGTGTGTTTAGTATGTGAGAGAGGTGTGTTTAGTATGTGAGAGAGGTGTGTTTAGTATGTGAGAGAGGTGTGTTTAGTATGTGAGAGAGGTGTGTTTAGTATGTGAGAGAGGTGTGTTTAGTATGTGAGAGAGGTGTGTTTAGTATGTGAGAGAGGTGTGTTTAGTATGTGAGAGAGGTGTGTTTAGTATGTGAGAGAGGTGTGTTTAGTATGTGAGAGAGGTGTGTTTAGTATGTGAGAGAGGTGTGTTTAGTATGTGAGAGAGGTGTGTTTAGTATGTGAGAGAGGTGTGTTTAGTATGTGAGAGAGGTGTGTTTAGTATGTGAGAGAGGTGTGTTTAGTATGTGAGAGAGGTGTGTTTAGTATGTGAGAGAGGTGTGTTTAGTATGTGAGAGAGGTGTGTTTAGTATGTGAGAGAGGTGTGTTTAGTATGTGAGAGAGGTGTGTTTAGTATGTGAGAGAGGTGTGTTTAGTATGTGAGAGAGGTGTGTTTAGTATGTGAGAGAGGTGTGTTTAGTATGTGAGAGAGGTGTGTTTAGTATGTGAGAGAGGTGTGTTTAGTATGTGAGAGAGGTGTGTTTAGTATGTGAGAGAGGTGTGTTTAGTATGTGAGAGAGGTGTGTTTAGTATGTGAGAGAGGTGTGTTTAGTATGTGAGAGAGGTGTGTTTAGTATGTGAGAGAGGTGTGTTTAGTATGTGAGAGAGGTGTGTTTAGTATGTGAGAGAGGTGTGTTTAGTATGTGAGAGAGGTGTGTTTAGTATGTGAGAGAGGTGTGTTTAGTATGTGAGAGAGGTGTGTTTAGTATGTGAGAGAGGTGTGTTTAGTATGTGAGAGAGGTGTGTTTAGTATGTGAGAGAGGTGTGTTTAGTATGTGAGAGAGGTGTGTTTAGTATGTGAGAGAGGTGTGTTTAGTATGTGAGAGAGGTGTGTTTAGTATGTGAGAGAGGTGTGTTTAGTATGTGAGAGAGGTGTGTTTAGTATGTGAGAGAGGTGTGTTTAGTATGTGAGAGAGGTGTGTTTAGTATGTGAGAGAGGTGTGTTTAGTATGTGAGAGAGGTGTGTTTAGTATGTGAGAGAGGTGTGTTTAGTATGTGAGAGAGGTGTGTTTAGTATGTGAGAGAGGTGTGTTTAGTATGTGAGAGAGGTGTGTTTAGTATGTGAGAGAGGTGTGTTTAGTATGTGAGAGAGGTGTGTTTAGTATGTGAGAGAGGTGTGTTTAGTATGTGAGAGAGGTGTGTTTAGTATGTGAGAGAGGTGTGTTTAGTATGAGAGAGAGGTGTGTTTAGTATGAGAGAGAGGTGTGTTTAGTATGTGAGAGAGGTGTGTTTAGTATGTGAGAGAGGTGTGTTTAGTATGTGAGTGCCAGTGAGAGAGGTGTGTTTAGTATGTGAGTGCCAGTGAGAGAGGTGTGTTTAGTATGTGAGTGCCAGTGAGAGAGGTGTGTTTAGTATGTGAGAGCCAGTGAGAGAGGTGTGTTTAGTATGTGAGAGCCAGTGAGAGAGGTGTGTTTAGTATGTGAGAGCCAGTGAGAGAGGTGTGTTTAGTATGTGAGAGCCAGTGAGAGAGGTGTGTTTAGTATGTGAGAGCCAGTGAGAGAGGTGTGTTTAGTATGTGAGAGCCAGTGAGAGAAAGAGATGTGTTTAGTATGTGAGCGCCAGTGAGAGAGGTGTGTTTAGTATGTGAGCACCAGTGAGAGAGGTGTGTTTAGTATGTGAGAGCCAGTGAGAGAGGTGTGTTTAGTATGTGAGAGCCAGTGAGAGAAAGAGATGTGTTTAGTATGTGAGCGCCAGTGAGAGAGGTGTGTTTAGTATGTGAGCGCCAGTGAGAGAGGTGTGTTTAGTATGTGAGCACCAGTGAGAGAGGTGTGTTTAGTATGTGAGCGCCAGTGAGAGAGGTGTGTTTAGTATGTGAGCGCCAGTGAGAGAAAGAGGTGTGTTTAGTATGTGAGCGCCAGTGAGAGAGGTGTGTTTAGTATGTGAGAGCCAGTGAGAGAAAGAGATGTGTTTAGTATGTGAGCGCCAGTGAGAGAGGTGTGTTTAGTATGTGAGAGCCAGTGAGAGAAAGAGGTGTGTTTAGTATGTGAGCGCCAGTGAGAGAGGTGTGTTTAGTATGTGAGCGCCAGTGAGAGAAAGAGGTGTGTTTAGTATGTGAGCGCCAGTGAGAGGTGTGTTTAGTATGTGAGAGCCAGTGAGAGATGTGTTTAGTATGTGAGAGCCAGTGAGAGAAAGAGGTGTGTGTAGTATGTGAGAGCCAGTGAGAGATGTGTTTAGTATGTGAGAGCCAGTGAGAGATGTGTTTAGTATGTGAGAGCCAGTGAGAGAAAGAGATGTGTTTAGTATGTGAGCGCCAGTGAGAGAAAGAGGTGTGTTTAGTATGTGAGCGCCAGTGAGAGAAAGAGGTGTGTTTAGTATGTGAGAGCCAGTGAGAGAAAGAGATGTGTTTAGTATGTGAGCGCCAGTGAGAGAAAGAGATGTGTTTAGTATGTGAGCGCCAGTGAGAGAGGTGTGTTTAGTATGTGAGCGCCAGTGAGAGATGTGTTTAGTATGTGAGAGCCAGTGAGAGAGGTGTGTTTAGTATGTGAGAGCCAGTGAGAGAAAGAGGTGTGTTTAGTATGTGAGCGCCAGTGAGAGAGGTGTGTTTAGTATGTGAGCGCCAGTGAGAGAGGTGTGTTTAGTATGTGAGAGCCAGTGAGAGAGGTGTGTTTAGTATGTGAGAGCCAGTGAGAGATGTGTTTAGTATGTGAGAGCCAGTGAGAGGTGTGTTTAGTATGTGAGCGCCAGTGAGAGAGGTGTGTTTAGTATGTGAGCGCCAGTGAGAGAAAGAGGTGTGTTTAGTATGTGAGCGCCAGTGAGAGAAAGAGGTGTGTTTAGTATGTGAGCGCCAGTGAGAGAAAGAGGTGTGTTTAGTATGTGAGCGCCAGTGAGAGAAAGAGGTGTGTTTAGTATGTGAGCGCCAGTGAGAGAAAGAGGTGTGTTTAGTATGTGAGCGCCAGTGAGAGAAAGAGGTGTGTTTAGTATGTGAGTGCCAGTGAGAGAGGTGTGTTTAGTATGTGAGTGCCAGTGAGAGAGGTGTGTGTAGTATGTGAGTGCCAGTGAGAGAGGTGTGTTTAGTATGTGAGAGCCAGTGAGAGAGGTGTGTTTAGTATGTGAGAGCCAGTGAGAGAGGTGTGTTTAGTATGTGAGAGCCAGTGAGAGAAAGAGATGTGTTTAGTATGTGAGCGCCAGTGAGAGAGGTGTGTTTAGTATGTGAGCACCAGTGAGAGAGGTGTGTTTAGTATGTGAGAGCCAGTGAGAGAGGTGTGTTTAGTATGTGAGAGCCAGTGAGAGAAAGAGATGTGTTTAGTATGTGAGCGCCAGTGAGAGAGGTGTGTTTAGTATGTGAGCACCAGTGAGAGAGGTGTGTTTAGTATGTGAGCACCCGTGAGAGAGGTGTGTTTAGTATGTGAGCGCCAGTGAGAGAAAGAGGTGTGTTTAGTATGTGAGCGCCAGTGAGAGAGGTGTGTTTAGTATGTGAGAGCCAGTGAGAGAAAGAGGTGTGTTTAGTATGTGAGCGCCAGTGAGAGAGGTGTGTTTAGTATGTGAGAGCCAGTGAGAGAAAGAGATGTGTTTAGTATGTGAGCGCCAGTGAGAGAGGTGTGTTTAGTATGTGAGAGCCAGTGAGAGAAAGAGATGTGTTTAGTATGTGAGCGCCAGTGAGAGAAAGAGGTGTGTTTAGTATGTGAGCGCCAGTGAGAGGTGTGTTTAGTATGTGAGAGCCAGTGAGAGATGTGTTTAGTATGTGAGAGCCAGTGAGAGAAAGAGGTGTGTGTAGTATGTGAGAGCCAGTGAGAGATGTGTTTAGTATGTGAGAGCCAGTGAGAGATGTGTTTAGTATGTGAGAGCCAGTGAGAGAAAGAGATGTGTTTAGTATGTGAGCGCCAGTGAGAGAAAGAGGTGTGTTTAGTATGTGAGCGCCAGTGAGAGAAAGAGGTGTGTTTAGTATGTGAGAGCCAGTGAGAGATGTGTTTAGTATGTGAGAGCCAGTGAGAGAAAGAGGTGTGTTTAGTATGTGAGCGCCAGTGAGAGAGGTGTGTTTAGTATGTGAGCGCCAGTGAGAGAGGTGTGTTTAGTATGTGAGCGCCAGTGAGAGAGGTGTGTTTAGTATGTGAGAGCCAGTGAGAGAAAGAGGTGTGTTTAGTATGTGAGAGCCAGTGAGAGATGTGTTTAGTATGTGAGAGCCAGTGAGAGAAAGAGGTGTGTTTAGTATGTGAGCGCCAGTGAGAGAGGTGTGTTTAGTATGTGAGCGCCAGTGAGAGAGGTGTGTTTAGTATGTGAGCGCCAGTGAGAGAGGTGTGTTTAGTATGTGAGAGCCAGTGAGAGAGGTGTGTTTAGTATGTGAGAGCCAGTGAGAGATGTGTTTAGTATGTGAGAGCCAGTGAGAGGTGTGTTTAGTATGTGAGCGCCAGTGAGAGGTGTGTTTAGTATGTGAGCGCCAGTGAGAGAGGTGTGTTTAGTATGTGAGCGTCAGTGAGAGAAAGAGGTGTGTTTAGTATGTGAGCGCCAGTGAGAGAAAGAGGTGTGTTTAGTATGTGAGCGCCAGTGAGAGAAAGAGGTGTGTTTAGTATGTGAGCGCCAGTGAGAGAAAGAGGTGTGTTTAGTATGTGAGCGCCAGTGAGAGAAAGAGGTGTGTTTAGTATGTGAGCGCCAGTGAGAGAAAGAGGTGTGTTTAGTATGTGAGCGCCAGTGAGAGAAAGAGGTGTGTTTAGTATGTGAGCGCCTGTGAGAGAAAGAGGTGTGTTTAGTATGTGAGCGCCAGTGAGAGAAAGAGGTGTGTTTAGTATGTGAGCGCCAGTGAGAGAGGTGTGTTTAGTATGTGAGCGCCAGTGAGAGAGGTGTGTTTAGTATGTGAGCGCCAGTGAGAGAGGTGTGTTTAGTATGTGAGCGCCAGTGAGAGGTGTGTTTAGTATGTGAGAGCCAGTGAGAGAAAGAGATGTGTTTAGTATGTGAGAGCCAGTGAGAGAGGTGTGTTTAGTGTGTGAGAGCCAGTGAGAGGTGTGTTTAGTATGTGAGCGCCAGTGAGAGAGGTGTGTTTAGTATGTGAGAGCCAGTGAGAGAAAGAGGTGTGTTTAGTATGTGAGAGCCAGTGAGAGAGGTGTGTTTAGTATGTGAGAGCCAGTGAGAGAGGTGTGTTTAGTATGTGAGCGCCAGTGAGAGAAAGAGATGTGTTTAGTATGTGAGCGCCAGTGAGAGAAAGAGGTGTGTTTAGTATGTGAGCGCCAGTGAGAGAGGTGTGTTTAGTATGTGAGAGCCAGTGAGAGAAAGAGATGTGTTTAGTATGTGAGCGCCAGTGAGAGAGGTGTGTTTAGTATGTGAGCGCCAGTGAGAGAGGTGTGTTTAGTATGTGAGAGCCAGTGAGAGAAAGAGGTGTGTTTAGTATGTGAGAGCCAGTGAGAGAGGTGTGTTTAGTATGTGAGAGCCAGTGAGAGAAAGAGGTGTGTTTAGTATGTGAGAGCCAGTGAGAGAGGTGTGTTTAGTATGTGAGAGCCAGTGAGAGAAAGAGATGTGTTTAGTATGTGAGCGCCAGTGAGAGAGGTGTGTTTAGTATGTGAGCGCCAGTGAGAGAGGTGTGTTTAGTATGTGAGAGCCAGTGAGAGAAAGAGGTGTGTTTAGTATGTGAGAGCCAGTGAGAGATGTGTTTAGTATGTGAGAGCCAGTGAGAGAAAGAGGTGTGTTTAGTATGTGAGCGCCAGTGAGAGAGGTGTGTTTAGTATGTGAGCGCCAGTGAGAGAGGTGTGTTTAGTATGTGAGCGCCAGTGAGAGAGGTGTGTTTAGTATGTGAGAGCCAGTGAGAGAGGTGTGTTTAGTATGTGAGAGCCAGTGAGAGATGTGTTTAGTATGTGAGAGCCAGTGAGAGGTGTGTTTAGTATGTGAGCGCCAGTGAGAGGTGTGTTTAGTATGTGAGCGCCAGTGAGAGAGGTGTGTTTAGTATGTGAGCGTCAGTGAGAGAAAGAGGTGTGTTTAGTATGTGAGCGCCAGTGAGAGAAAGAGGTGTGTTTAGTATGTGAGCGCCAGTGAGAGAAAGAGGTGTGTTTAGTATGTGAGCGCCAGTGAGAGAAAGAGGTGTGTTTAGTATGTGAGCGCCAGTGAGAGAAAGAGGTGTGTTTAGTATGTGAGCGCCAGTGAGAGAAAGAGGTGTGTTTAGTATGTGAGCGCCAGTGAGAGAAAGAGGTGTGTTTAGTATGTGAGCGCCTGTGAGAGAAAGAGGTGTGTTTAGTATGTGAGCGCCAGTGAGAGAAAGAGGTGTGTTTAGTATGTGAGCGCCAGTGAGAGAGGTGTGTTTAGTATGTGAGCGCCAGTGAGAGAGGTGTGTTTAGTATGTGAGCGCCAGTGAGAGAGGTGTGTTTAGTATGTGAGCGCCAGTGAGAGGTGTGTTTAGTATGTGAGAGCCAGTGAGAGAAAGAGATGTGTTTAGTATGTGAGAGCCAGTGAGAGAGGTGTGTTTAGTGTGTGAGAGCCAGTGAGAGGTGTGTTTAGTATGTGAGCGCCAGTGAGAGAGGTGTGTTTAGTATGTGAGAGCCAGTGAGAGAAAGAGGTGTGTTTAGTATGTGAGAGCCAGTGAGAGAGGTGTGTTTAGTATGTGAGAGCCAGTGAGAGAGGTGTGTTTAGTATGTGAGCGCCAGTGAGAGAAAGAGATGTGTTTAGTATGTGAGCGCCAGTGAGAGAAAGAGGTGTGTTTAGTATGTGAGCGCCAGTGAGAGAGGTGTGTTTAGTATGTGAGAGCCAGTGAGAGAAAGAGATGTGTTTAGTATGTGAGAGCCAGTGAGAGAGGTGTGTTTAGTGTGTGAGAGCCAGTGAGAGGTGTGTTTAGTATGTGAGCGCCAGTGAGAGAGGTGTGTTTAGTATGTGAGAGCCAGTGAGAGAAAGAGGTGTGTTTAGTATGTGAGAGCCAGTGAGAGAGGTGTGTTTAGTATGTGAGAGCCAGTGAGAGAAAGAGATGTGTTTAGTAAGTGAGCGCCAGTGAGAAAAAGAGGTGTGCGTCTGACCTTGTGTGCAAGCCGTTGTTCTGCGGGGGGTTCCAGTAATTAGGGCTGACAGTCTGCAGACTGTCTGTAGCTTTGAGGATGGCCAGCCACTCTGGATCATACTCCAGACCCTGGGACGATCCTGGTCTGTCTGCTACCTCTACGATCTGAAACACACACCCTACAAGTCAGCATCAACTCAGACATGCACTACAGAGAACACGCCTATAGCAAATACTAGCCCAAAATAAGACTTGCACGCAAGCTGTTTCACAGACCAATATGAACAGATTCTCCATTCAAAAGTAGGTTTAGTCTGGATCTCTGAAACCAGAACATAATCCATTCACATATATGTCAGCACCCTCTCTCTACACCGCCCTCTCTCTACACCGCCCTCTCTCTACACCGCCCTCTCTCTACACCGCCCTCTCTCTACACCGCCCTCTCTCTACACCGCCCTCTCTCTACACCGCCCTCTCTCTACACCGCCCTCTCTCTACACCGCCCTCACCTGTAGGAAGTCCCTGTATGGAAGGCACTTATCGAGTGAGAGGAATTTGGTAGTGCGGGGGGCAGCATCAACTTTGGCCTAAAGAGACAAACAGAGCAGTGATATAACCAGTGCTGCATAGACAATATCAGTTATGTGATCTAGCAGCACATACATTAGATATACAATCAGGAGAAAGAAGATGTTGGTGTGGGAATATGTCAATGTTGGTGCTGAATCAACACATCCTGTGACAATCAAAGAATCTTAAATTCTAATTCATCAGAAAGAATCCAAACTTTGAATATGCACAGCAGTCTCTCTCTCAACTGTCTTCAGTTCAGCTCACCGGGTGCTGCATTAGGGCAGCGAACTTGACGTGGAGGTGCGCAGAGAACCAGTAGTTAGGCTGCAGGTGGGCCAGGAGCTCTGCTGCTGCAGGACTACCCAGTGTGTTGGACTCCACCTCCTGCCTCAGGAACTTCTTCTTCCTCAGCAGCTCCCCCGTGCTGCCGTAATGGTAGATTCCACGAGGCCAGTCATGGGTCAGAAAGACATCCACAGGCATCTGGATCTAGTGGTAAAATAGGGGGGACATAATGACATATGATAATAATAGGGGGACATATGCCGTATTAACCCTGTGAGTGGTAGTCACCTGTTTGATTTTGAAGACGTCGATGTTCCTGATGTGGTAAACACTGCGTAGAGTTTCTGGGTTATATGGAGGGAACTCATAATGTCCTGAAAAAATTAGCATTGATTACATTTTAAAGACAGTTGAGCTACAACACATTTGCAGAGACAGGAGAACATATCTACTAGAGCTTTCTGACCTCACCTTTCCTGTAATCATGCCCTTTGAAGATTCCAGACAAGCCACCTATCCTTACTCCTTTGTAGCGCACAACGCCAGCATAACCTGATGGAAGACCATATACACTGTTGTTATTGGATGCACATTTTCAGGCAAGTGAAAGCTCCCGAATTTCCTGATTGACAAGTGGCCTTGAGAGGGCAATCCGTGGAACTTGTAATATGCGTTTTAGCTTTGTAGCCAGAGTGTGAAGGTAAGGTCTTACCCATGTAGTAGATATTGGGAGCCACCCAGCCCCCGTACGGAAGCTCCTGGAGATGGTTGGAGGCCTCGTGATTCCCACCGATGAAGATAGTCAGGACCGGAGCCTTCTTCTCTCCAGAGTAGTACCTGCACGAACCAAGATACAACCATCAGAAATACAACAGATTGTCCCTTAAACTAAAGGAACCATAAGTAGTACTGACAGGGTTGGGCTTAACCAATTTAACCCACCTGGCTGTTGATTCCTATGGCATCTAAAGCCATAGGGGTTAACAGCCATCTATCTCTCAGAGTAAGGTAGGGTCTAGATTTTTTCTAGGATCAGGTCATGCGGGGGTCAGGAAAAACTCCTGGCCCTACATTAGAGAGAGAACGAGAGAGAGCAGAGGTGATAGGAAGGTACTAACTTGTAGAAGGTCTGCATCTGCCTGTACTTTTGCGGCACAGCCATGCACTTCATGTCCCCCTCGTTCCTCACAGCCTGGAAGTCTCCACAACACAGCAGCAGGTCTACCTTCACCCCCTCCTTCTGCTCCAGGTAGCCAATCGTCTCATAGATCTTATCCAGCTCTCCATGGCAACACCCTTCCACAGCTATTTTCATGGCTGATGATTGGCTGTAGACTCCCGTAAGGGTATTCTTTCTCTGTGCTGAGCTGAATTATATGACGAGGAAGACAATTATATAATTGAATAAAATACAATGTAGCAAGTTAGCATATTAGCTCAATAATTTGTGTTAATTTATTGCTACTAGTTCCTGTAGATAACTGCTAGCTATCACACGTCCGCTGTCCGGGGTTGTAGACTTGTCCTGGCTAAGAGATACATGCAATGCAATCACTAGTCAAATCCAACTAACATGTTCAATTGTTTCTCGCCTTTTGCACTTTGAAGTTACGATAGAGTTAGCTAACTAGACACCATGGTTATGTTGGTTTGTTCTGTTTATCTCAACCAAAATGTATGACTCGAACGTTTTTCCCACCTCCGCGTAGTTTGACCTCAGCGCATGCTCAAACATTCACCAAAGTAAATCGACTGATGGATTCGTAGGTAGCACTTTCCACAATCAAAATAATTTACAAATAGTCAAACACCTATACAATATCCCGAACTGTAATACTTCCTAATACCAGCACTTCTTTATGAATACAAATATGTGTTGTATGCACATTAATGCTTATAACAATCATGTCTTAATCAGCCATGCTTCAATGTCAAACCTGCGCGTTTAGAAGCAAAATGTACTTGATTGAGTTGATTTACAAATTGACATTCGATCATCTACAATGTAGCCAGTTGGTAAATATAAATACTAGTTTCATTAGAAAAGGAAACGTTATTTGTGGCTCAAACAGACCAAAGACACACATATTAACTCCACATAACCCACGATATACTAACTTATTCTGAAGGGTTGGGTGATTAAGCTATATTTACTTTTTAAATCTGAGCAGCTGGTTTGGAGGGCGGAGTGTTCGTAAAGTGCTGCTCCGATTGGGGAAGAGATGGCGTGCTTGTTGGAGTCCCCTCTCCGCATCAGCGTGTTATCTGTGAGTGTCCCACTTATACTATGAAATAAATACTAACGTTTCTGTGCATTATTCAGTACATTGGATAGTGCAACGCTTTTTGTGTGTCTCATCAATAGCAATGTCTTTGACGACATGCACTGAAGTTGCTGCTAGCTAGCTAGCACAGGCTTTGCAACATGTACTGTATCTAGCTAGCTAGCAAGGGCGGTCTCCCGATTGTCACCCGGAATGAGTTAGTTAGCAACCGGTGACACATTTTATGTGAATCCAATTCAAATGAAAAATCCCAAACCTGTAGCTAACAACTTTATTGCACAAAACGTTAACGATGCAATCAAAAGGTTATGCTAGTTAACTGGAACCAACCGCTAGTTAGTTAGCTAATTGGCTACTTGTAAATAACCATAGTTACTCTAGTTACATAGACACTGGTTCAACTGCTATCTGAAAATCACTCATTACTGCCACGCACAGGTTGGAAGTCTAGAACAGCTCAATACATTGGAGGTGCCGAAGAGGATTTTTTTCCCGGTTGTTTGTACATTTTATCTTTAGACGATTTTTGAAAGTACAGCGAAACTCCATATTTGGTGTAAACGAACGTATTTTGACATTATAACGCTTGCAGAGCTGGTAAATGGGAGTTTGAATCTGAGCTTCCTGGGTGTTATGCTTCGATCACACCGACAGCGTTTTTGCGCAAAATAGTACGCAGCATCATCTGGATATGTATGCCACAAAAGTTCAACATTCACGTTCTGCTACCATTTCTGTCAAGCGGTGTTACGCATGCAGTTTAACGCA
This sequence comes from Salvelinus fontinalis, assembly GCF_029448725.1. NCBI lineage: Eukaryota > Metazoa > Chordata > Actinopteri > Salmoniformes > Salmonidae > Salvelinus > Salvelinus fontinalis. The sequence continues at coordinate 32,505,118 of NC_074683.1, forward strand.
TACGTTCGATAAATGCAATTATACACTACAATGAACGCACTGCCACTGCAAGGCAAACACTGTGTTTCATTGGATATTAATGTAGTTCTGGTGTACCAAAATGAAATGATGCTGTCGGTGCCAACTGCTGTCAGTTTTGTGATCGAGACGCTACTGTCAACTTTTTAAAACTTTAAAGTTAACACTTTGCTTACGCTTCGAACACACCGACAGCGTCATTGCATTTTGGTAAACCAGAATTACATGAATTTCCAATGAAACGCTGGGTTTGCCTTATTAAATTAAAAATAAAAAAAACTTTTATTTAACCAGGAAAAGCCTATTGAGACCCAGAGTCTCTTTTTCAAGGGAGACCTGGCGAAGAAGGCAGCAAAAATCAATACATTACAGAATTAAAACATACAACCTGATCCAGCCTAAAAAAGCATTTACACTCCTCTGTAACAGTCTCCCATCAATATTTTAAATTCATTCAGTGGCACTAACATATCGATATGTTATTGTTAGTGCCACAACTTTATAAAGTTAACGTTAGTAAGATGGCTTGAGATTTAAGTTATCATGCAGGAAACTAAAATTTTACACATACACTGCTGGCATCTAGTGGCCAAAATATAAATTGTGCCTAAGCTGGAATAATACATTGTGGCTTTTCTCTTGCATTTCAAAGATGATGGAACAAAAAACCCACAAAAAACACTTTTTTTCTTTGTATTGTCTCTTACCAGATCTAATGTGTTATTCTCCTACATTAATTTCACAATTCCACAAACTTCAAAGTGTGTCCTTTGGATGTGTATGTGACCAATAAAATTTGTGTTGATTTGAAATGGTATCAAGAATATACATATCCTTGCTTCAGGTCCTGAGCTACAGGCAGTTATATTTGGGTATGTAATTTTAGGCGAAATTTGGAAAAAACAGGGTCCGATCCTTAAGGAAGTTTATTTAAAAATTATGCATAAATATTATCCTTCCAACCACTATATGAAAAACACGAATTCAAATTGTACCTTTTGTAATTACCACCCAGAAACAGTGTTGCGTCTTTTTTGGCATTGTATTCATGTAAGGAATCTGTGGCAAGACATCAATAATTGAACACATTTATGAAGATTTTACACTATTATGGAGAGATGTACTGCTTGGATTCTTTACTTACGATAGAAATAAGTTGAAAAAATTTCATGTAATTAATTTCATTACTCTTTTGGCCAAATTTCATATTCACAAATATACATTTACAAACAAAACACCACATTTTATTACCTTGCAAAAAGAATTTGAACTATATTTTAAGACAATTAAAACTTCTGCCAACAAAAAAGCTGTTAGAATTATAAATGTGTGTATGTCCTCTAAGGTCCTTGTGTAATGTGATATTGTATCCCCAAGCCCCGCCCCTAGCCCAAATGTCCTTTTTATATTCTTTATATACACTTGTGTTCCCATGTACTTTTTGTATTGATTTGTTGTTAAGAAAAAATAAGAAAAGTAAATATTGGAACGCCAACTGCGAGCCAGGCCCAAAATCAGTGCCCGACATCACTAATGCTCTTATGGCTGAATGGAAGCAAGTCCCCGCAGCAATGTTCCAACATCTAGTGGAAAGCCTTCCCAGAAGATTGGTGGCTGGTATAGCAGGAAAGGGGAGACCAACTCCATATTAATGCCCATGATTTTGGAATGAGATGTTTGACGAGCAGGGGTTGGATTCACAAAACACTACTTACGAAAAAATTAAGAAGTTTCTTAAGGAAAAAATTGCATTTAAGAAGACGTTTCTTGTTAAGAGTTTGTGAATTTGGGCCCAGGTGTCCACATACTTTTAGTCATGTAGTGTATTTCACATCGTGAGTAGTGCGGAAAGTTCTGGACAGTCCCCACCACTCGATGATAAAGGTATTAAGTGACATACGACCGTCTCGTGCTCTGGATGAGTTTACAGCTTGACGAGAGTAGCCTAGCGCCTGTTGACCAGTCGTACAGTTAGGAGGAGCTTTTCTGGGATGGTGTATCTATCTGGCCCAGACCAGTCCTGACTGCGGAGTGTGTGTGTGTGTGTGTGTGGTTGGCGTCAGCGGTGAGGAGGAGGGAGGCCAGCACCGACTCACTGTTGTTCTCTCTCGTGTCACCATGCAGGAGGTCACAGCCACCAGCCGCCATTATGTTGACCGGCTGTTCCACCCCGATCCACAGAAAGTGCTGCAGGGAGTCATGTAAGTACATTATAATTTACATGACCTTGTGTTGTATTAGCCTATGTCTTACTATAGGAACATTTTATATTTGTCCTGTCACTGTCCCTCTTTGTTTGCATCCCAAATGGCACCCTTTCCTCTACTTAGTGCACTACTTTTGACCAGAGCCTTATGGGAAATAGGGTGCCATTTGGGACATAGCCTCTTTGTCTGTCCTTGTGCAAGTCTGAATGCCCATTGAGCAGGTAGCTCTTGGTGCTCTGGAGGGAGCTGTCTGTCAGTGATTGGTTGTTTGACTGCAATGTGAGCATGCCCAGTGTGAGCTCAGTGAGAGCTGCTTAGACCACTTTGTTTACATGTGGCTGTACGACCTGTGTGTGATCAGTCAGTCTGCTTCATCTTTATTTTTTACTCCGAGGCCCAGCTCTGGTTACGGTTTTAGGCAGCTGGCCGCATCGCTACCTGACTGGTGCAGCTGTTCTTTTCCACTGGCCCCAGCCAGCTCATGGCTATTTCATTCCATTAACTACTAGTATCTTTATATCGCATGCATTACGTTCTATAGGGTCTCATCAGTTGGCGAACCACAGTTAGAATTCTGTACTCTGGATAATTTTTCATATGTTATTATTGGCTTATATAAATGGTGTTTGGTATTTAAGCAATAAGGCCCGAGGGGGTGTGGTATATGGCCAATATACCACAGCTAAGGGCTGTTCTTATGCACGATGCAACGCGGAGTGTCTGGATACAGCCCTTAGCCATGGTATACAGGCCATATACAACAAACCCCGGTGTGCCTTATTGCTATTATAAACTTGTTACCAACATAATTAGGGCAGTAAAAATGTAATGTTTTGTCATACCCATGGTATACGGTCTGATATACCACGGCATTCATCCAATCAGCATTCAGAGCTCAAACCACCCAGTTTATAATCAGTATTCTATCCTCTCAAAGCAATACGTTACCAAGCTTGAGCAGCACTGATGTTTCTCAGCTGAGCCTGTAGACGTTAGCCCTAGTGTTTAGACTTGTTTAGCGCTGGTGATATGAATTATACTGTGGATGAACTATGACAAGTGTCGTTATTGTGGCTGTTAGTAACATGCTGAGGGAGCTCCACACACGTGTGTGTGTGTGTGTGTGTGTGTGTGTGTGTGTGTGTGTTCACAGTGACATGAAGAATGCTGTCATCGGAAACAACAAACAGAAAACCAACCTGATTGTCCTGGGAGCTGTGCCCAGGTATCTCTCGCTTTCCCTCTTACCTTCTTTCTCCTCTCTCACCTCCCCTCTTTTCCTGCTTTCCCTGTCTTCTTTTTTTTCTCTCTCACGGAGTCTGTCCCTCCTTCCCCCCAGGTTACTGTACCTGCTCCAGCAGGGCTTATCCAGCTCTGAGCTGAGGACAGAGGTGCTGGGCTCAGAACTGAGGACAGAGGGTGCGGTGGTGCTGGGCTCAGAGCTGAGGACAGAGTGTGCGGTGGTGCTGAGTACAGAGTGTGCGGTGGTGCTGAGTACAGAGTGTGCGGTGGTGCTGGGCAGTCTGGCCATGGGCACCGAGAACAACATCAAGTCCCTGGTGGACTGTCACATCATCCCTGCTTTACTGCAAGGTACACACACACACACACACACACACACTGCATACAATAGGGAAACAACGAACAGATAATGGCGCCGGAGGAGATGGCTGCCGTTTACGGTCTTCTAACCAATTGTGCTATTGAGTGTGTTTTTTCACGTTATTTGTAACTTATTTTGTACATAATGTTTCTGCGACCGTCTCATATGACTGAAAAGAGATTCTAGATATCAGGCCAGCGATTACTCACCCCGTACTGGAAGAAGATTTTATCTTTAACGAGTCGGACGTCATTCGCAGGAGAAAGAAACAGTGATATCGGGGGCGTAGGTCGGGGTGCCTTGTAAGGATCCGACAGCGAGTGGGTAATCTGCCTTTACCATCGGTCTTATTAGCCAACGTACAATCACTGGATAATAAAATAGACAAACTACAATCACGTATATCCTACCAACGGGACATTAAAAACTGTAATATGTTATGTTTCACAGAGTCGTGGCTGAACGACGACATGAATAACATACAGCTGGCGGGTTTTACACTGTATCGGCAGGATAGAACAGCAGCCTCCGGTAAGACAAGGGGTGGCGGTCTGTGTATATTTGTAAACAACAGCTGGTGCACAAAGTCTAATAGTAAGTAAGTCTCTAGGTTTTGCTTGCCTGAGGTAGAGTATCTAATGATAAGCTGTAGACCACACACTCTTTACCAAAATAGTTTTCATCTATATTCTTCGTAGCTGTCTATTGACCACCACAAACCGATGCTGACACTAAGACTGCACTCAACGAGCTGTATAAGACCATAAGCAAACAGGAAAACGCTCATCCTGAGGCGACGCTCCTAGTGGCCGTGGACTTTTTAATGCAGGGAAACTTAAATCTATTTTACCTAATTTATACCAGCATTTTAAACGTGCAACCAGAGGGAAAAAAACTCTAGACCACCTTTACTCCACACACAGAGACGTGTACAAAGCTCTCCCTCGCCCTGCATTTGGAAAATCTGACCATAATTCTATCCCCCTGATTCCTGCTTACAAACAAAAACTCAAGCAGGAAGCACCAGTGACTCAGTCAATAAAGAAGTGGTCAGATGACACAGATGCTAAGCTACAGGACTGTTTTGCTAGCACAGACCGTAATATGTTCTGGGATTCTTCCGGCATTAAGGAGTACACCACATCAGTCACTGGCTTCGTCAATAAGTGCATTGATGACGTCGTCTCCACAGTGACTGTACGTACATACCCCAACCAGAAGCCATGGATTACAGGCAACATCCGCACTGAGCTAAAGGGTAGAGCTGCCGCTTGCAAGGAGCGGGACTCTAACCCGGAAGCTTATAAGAGATCCCGCTATGCCCTGTGACGAACCATCAAATAGACAAAGCATCAATACAGGACTAAGATTGAATCGTACTACACCGACTCTGACGCTCATCGGATGTGGCAGGGCTCGCAAACTATTACAGACGACAAAGGTGTTAGCAATTGATGTTGATGTTATTCTTCAATAACACAAACTCCAAAGCAAATCAGGGGGAGAAAAATAGGTTTATTTGAATAGAACAAATCAAGATGATGTGCTGGGAGGTAGATGTTCAGTCTCCCATTTATAACCCCCCACCCTAGTCTGGGGTTAACCAATGAGAAGTCCTTGCAGTACCACATGGCCAAATAACAACTATCCTGTTCCCGACTCAATGTACGGAATGTAACGCACGTAGCTCTGAGTTCAGGAGTGACATTCCACAGATTTTAAACAGCTGTTGAACTGAAACCCAACTCCTATTTACATTGACAATTCCCTATTGACCATTAGTACTATATTTAGTTTAGTACTCTTGTCCTCTCATCCTCTGCGTTGTGTATTTATCTTCAAAATATTCTTGTAAAGGGAAGCACAGCCGAGAGCTGCCCAGTGACACGAGCCTAACAGACAAGTTAAATTACTTCTATGCTCATATTGAGGCAAACAACACTGAAGCATGCATGAGAGCATCAGCGGTTCCGGAAGACTGTGTGATCACGCTCTCCACAGCTGATGTGAGTAAAACCTTTAAACAGGTCAACATTCACAAGGCCGCAGGGCCAGACGGATTACCAGGACGTGTACTGCGAAAATGCGCTGACCAACTAGCAAGTGTCTTCACTGACATTTTCAACCTGTCCCTGACTGAGTCTGTAATACCAACATTTTTCAAGCAGACCACCATAGTTCCTGTGCCCAAGAACACTAAGGTAACCTGCCTATATGACTACCGACCAGTAGCACTCACGTCTGTAGCCATGAAGTGCTTTGAAAGGTTGGTAATGGCTCACATCAACACCATTATCCCAGAAACCCAAGACCCACTCCAATTTGCATACCGCCCCAACAGATCCACAGATGATGCAATCTCTATTGCACTCCACACTTCCCTTTCCCACCTGGACAAAAGGAACACCTACGAGAGAATGCTATTCATTGACTACAGCTCAGCGTTCAACACCATAGTGCCCTCAAAGCACATCACTAAGCTAAGGATCCTGGGACTAAACACCTCCCTCTGCAACTGCATCCTGGACTTCCTGACGGGCCGCCCCCAGGTGGTAAGGGTAGGTAACAACACGTCCGCCACACTGATCCTCAACACGGGGGCCCCACGGGTACGTGCTCAGTCCTCTCCTGTACTCCCTGTTCACTCATGACTGCATGGCCAGGCACAACTCTAACACCATCATTAAGTTTGCTGATGCCACAACAACTGTTCACTGACAACATTGAGACAGCCTATAGGGAGGAGGTCAGAGACCTGGCAGTGTGGTGCCAGGACAAACACCTCTCCCTCAACGTGATCGAGACTAAGGAGATCATTGTGGACTACAGGAAAAGGAGGACCTAGCACGCCCCCATTCTCATCGACGGGGCTGTAGTGGAGCAGATCGAGAGCTTCAAGTTCCTTGGTGTCCACATCACCAAAAAACTATCATGGTCCAAGCACACCAAGACAGTCGTGAAGAGGGCACAACAAAGCCTATTCCCCCTCAGGAGACTGAAAAGATTTGTCATGGGTCCTCAGATCCTCAAAAAGTTATACAGCTGCACCATCGAGCGCATCCTGACTGGTGGCATCACTGCCTGGTACGGCAAATACTCGGCTTCCCACTGCAAGGCACTATAGAGGGTAGTGCGTACGGCCCAATACATCACTGGGGCCAAGCTTCCTGCCATCCAGGACCTCTATACCAGGCGGTGTCAGAGGAAGGCCCTAAAAATTGTCAGACTCCAGCCACCCTAGTCGTAGACTGTTCTCTCTGCTACCGCATGGCAAGTGGTACCGGAGCTGCAAGTTTAGGTCCCAAAGGCTAATTAACAGCTTCTACCCACAAGCCATAGACTTCTGAAAAGCTAATCAAATGGCTACCCATACTATTTGCATTGTCCCCCCTCCCTCTTTTACGCTGATGCTACTCTGTTTATTGTCCATGCATTATCACTTTAACTCTACCTACATGTACATATTACCTCAACTAACCGGTGCCCCCGCACATTGACTCTGTACCGGTACCCCCTGTATATCGCCTCCACATTGACTCTGTACCGGTACCCCCTGTATATCGCCTCCACATTGACTCTGTACCGGTACCCCCTGTATATCGCCTCCACATTGAATCTGTACCGGTACCCCCTGTATATAGCCTCCACATTGACTCTGTACCGGTACCTCCTGTATATAGCCTCCACATTGACTCTGTACCGGTACCTCCTGTATATAGCCTCCACATTGACTCTGTACCGGTACCCCCTGTATAAAGCCTCCACATTGACTCTGTACCGGTACCCCCTGTATATAGCCTCCACATTGACTCTGTACCGGTACCCCCTGTATATAGCCTCCACATTGACTCTGTACCGGTACCTCCTGTATATAGTCTCCACATTGACTCTGTACCGGTACCACCTGTATATAGCCTCCACATTGACTCTGTACCGGTACCCCCTGTATATAGCCTCCACATTGACTCTGTACCAGTACCCCCTGTATATAGCCTCCACATTGACTCTGTACCGGTACCTCCTGTATATAGCCTCCACATTGACTCTGTACCGTAATACCCTGTATATAGCCTCCACATTGACTCTGTACCGTAATACCCTGTATATAGCCTCCACATTGACTCTGTACCGTAATACCCTGTATATCGCCTCGCTACTGTTATTTTACTGCGGCTCTTCAATTACAATTATACATTTTTATTTTTTACTTAACACTTATTTTTCATAACTGCATTGTTGGTTAGGGGCTTGTAAGTAAGCATTTCACTGTGAGGTGAAATGCCTGTTGTATTTGGCGCATGTGACTAATAAAATGTGATTTGATTTGAAGTATCAGTGACTTATGCTCTCTGTGTATATGCAGGTCTCGTATGTCCAGACCTGATCTTCATCGAGGCTTGTCTTCGCTGCCTCAGGACAGTCTTCATCAGTCCAGTCACCCCAGTGCAGCTGCTCTACACTGTAAGTCTTAGTCACTTGTTCTCTGAAACACATTCATAGGGGTGTAATGTAATATTACAACATGCTACCTCTAGCACTCATCTGAGCCGTGTGTTCTGAGCTGTGTGGACAGTAACAGTGTCTGTCTCCTTCAGGACCCCACTGTGATTCCCCACTTGATGTCCCTGCTGAGTCGGTCTCCACAGACGCAGGACTACACCACCCAGATCTTCTCCCACTGCTGCAAGGTCAGTACAGCAGTACACATTTAAAACAGTCATATAGTAGAAGACATGTTAATTAGTCTGTCTGAGGAATGACTCAGTTATGTGCGGGTGTGTGTTCTGTAGAGTCCAGAGCATCAGACGGTTCTGTTTAACCACGGGGCGATCCATAACATTGCTCCCATGCTCATCTCTCCCTCCTATAAGGTACTGTTTGAAACCCATTGTCTCAGTTCAACCATCTCTCACCCTCAGATGTATAAACATGTATTACCCCCTCTCTCTCTCCCCTTTCCCCCCTCTCTCTCTACCTCTCTCTCTCCCCTTTCCCCCCTCTCTCTCTACCTCTCTCTCTCCCCTTTCCCCCCTCTCTCTCTACCTCTCTCTCACCCTCTCTTTCCCCCCTCTCTCTCACTACCTCTCTCACCCTCTCTCTCCCCTTTCCCCCCTCTCTCTACCTCTCTCTCACCCTCTCTCTCACTACCTCTCTCACCCTCTCTCTCCCCTTTCCCCCCTCTCTCTCTACCTCTCTTTCACCCTCTCTTTCCCCCTCTCTCTCACTACCTCTCACCCTCTCTCCCCTCCCCCCCTCTCTCTACCTCTCTCTCACCCTCTCTTTCCCCCCTCTCTTTCACTACCTCTCTCTCACCCTCTCTCTCCCCTTTCCCCCTCTCTCTCACTACCTCTCTCTCACCCTCTCTCTCCCCTTTCCTCCCTCTTATCTCACTACCTCTCTTTCTTTGGTTCTCTCATGCCATACAGGTACGTATGCAGGCATTAAAATGCTTCTCAGTCCTGGCCTATGAGAACATTCAGGTCTCCATGACATTGGTGAATGGTAAGACTACTTTTTCCTTTTATTTCTCTCTCCCTGCCTCCCTCTCTCTGTCTTTTTTTGCCCTCTCTTTCATTCTTGCCTGCTCTGAGACCTAACTGGGACAGCTTCCAGTTGTGTTGTTTACTCTGTGTCAGAGGTGTTCTGTTATTGCCATTACATTGTTATCGTCATGGTAGCAGACATGTTGTCAGATGGTGATAATATAGTATTATGATGCTGCTATACAATCTATGTTCTCCTCTCTGTTCTCAGTGCTTGTTGATGGGGATCTGCTCTCTCAGGTATTTGTCAGAATGTTGCAAAGGGATCAGCCCATTGAAATGCAGCTCACAGCAGCCAAGTGGTGAGTGTTTCACTTGACTATTAAACTAAGTGTGCTGTGATTGACCATGTTGACGTAAGTACTGTAGGTGTGAATCTGCGGACTGAAGTTACGTGTCGATAGTGTTTTTCTTTCTAAAGGTGACATTTCTCTCCCTCTCTCTCTTTCTGTCCCCCCCCCCAGTCTAACATACATGTGTCGAGCGGGAGCCATCAGAACAGATGACAGGTGCATTGTTTTAAAGGTGATTATACTATTTTGCTTGTACCATTGTGCTCTCATCTAACGACTCAGTCTAAAACTGATATGTGTGTTGAGTCTATGCTGCCTATTGTGTGTATAGTCTGTCCTGTCAATGTTGGTGTGTGTGTGGACTTTTATTGGGATGGATCTTGGCCTGGAGGCAGAGCGGTTTCCACTAGATGGGCCAGAATGCAATGTCAAAATTGTCTATAATGTAAAGCGTTTATGGAAACAAAATGTAGCTTTTTGGTAATTTAAGTTTAGGGTTTGACACAAGATTATCAGTGTGGTTAGGGTTAAAATCAGGTTTTCTGACATTGTGGCTGTGCCAGCTAGTGACCACCCTGCAGAGCTGCCTCCAGTACATGAGTCATCCCAACAAGTGCCAACCTGTATGTAGAACTCTGGTTCCATCCCTGTCTGTAGACCCTGCCGTGTCTGGTGAGGATGTGCAGTAAGGAGTGTCTGTTGGAGGAGCGTGTGGAGGGGGCAGAGACCCTGGCCTACCTGATGGAGCCTGATGTGGAGCTGCAGAGGATCGCCAGTGTAACAGACCACCTAGTGGTCACGCTGGCTGACTACTTCAAATATCCCAGCTCTGTCAGCGCCATCACTGACATCAAGAGGGTGAGACACTGGACTATAGTCATTGAACCTAGCCAGGCAGTCTTACAAGGCAGAGAAAGCAGTGACCATCATGAGAAGAGAACACCACAGTCCTTCATTTGGACCAAAATCTCTTACCTAAAAAAAAATAGTTTATTTCCTTTTGTATTTTTCTGTAGTTGGATCACGACATGAAGCACGCACATGAGCTGAGGCAAGCTGCCTTCAAGCTGTACGCCTCACTGGGCTCCAACGATGAAGACATCCGCAAGAAGGTGACTTCAACAGTACACACAACAGTACACACACCCACCCCTACCCAGCCACTTTTAGAAGTGTGTGTGTCCTTCTCATAACCCCCCGCTCCTGTTTCTCCCTCCTCAGATCACAGAGACCGAGAACATGATGGACAGGATAGTGAGCGGCCTGTCAGAATCCAGCATCAAGGTGCGGCTAGCAGCCGTCAGGTACGGATAACACATAACATCTCTACTTCTCTGCTCTCCACTGAGTGTCCTGTCACATTCTGTTCCTCTCTTTTTTATAGATATACACTACCGTTCAAAAGTTTGGGGTCCCTTAGAAATGTCCTTGTTTCTGAAAGAAAAGAACAGAAAAGAGCGTCTGCTAAATGACTTAAATGTAATGTAAATGTAATTAAATAATAATGATAATAATATCAAGTTGATCAGAAATACAGTGTAGACATTGTTAATGTTGTAAATGACTATTGTAGCTGGAAATGGCATATTTAAAAAAATGGAAAATCTGCCGAGGCCCATTATCAGCAACCATCAAATCAAAGTGTATTTGTCACGTGCGCTGAATACAACAGATGTAAACCTTAGTGAAATGCTTACTTACAGCCTCTAACCAATAGTCCAAAAAAGGTATTAGGTGAACAATAGGTAGGTAAAGAAATAAAACAACAGTAAAAAGACGAGCGAGGCTATAAAAGTAGTGAGGCTACATACAGACACCGGTTAGTCAGGCTGATTGAGGTAGTATGTACATGTAGATGTGGTTAAAGTGACTATGCATATATGATGAACAGAGAGTAGCAGTAGCGTAAAAGGAGGGGCTGGCGGGAGGTGGGACACAATGCAGATAGCCCAGTTAGCCAATGGTTGGTCGGGAGCACTGGTTGGTCGGCCCAAATTAAGGTAGTATGTACATGAATGTATAGTTAAAGGGAATATGCATATATGATAAACACAGAGTAGCAGCAGCGTAAAAAGAGGGGTTGGGGTTGGAGGAGGCTGTCTCATTGTTGTCGGTGATCAGGCCTACCACTGTTGTGTCGTCTGCAAACTTAATGATGGTGTTGGAGTCGTGCATGGCCATGCAGTCGTGGGTGAACAGGGAGTACAGGAGTGGACCTAGCACGCACCCCTGGGGAGCTCCAGTGTTGAGGATCAGCGTGGCAGATGTGTTGCTACCTATCCTCACCACCTGGGGGCGGCCCTTCAGGAAGTCCAGGATCCAGTTGCAGAGGGAGGTGTTTAGTCCCAGGATCCTTAGCTTAGTGATGAGCTTTGAGGGCACTATGGTGTTGAACGCTGAGCTGTAGTCAATGAATAGCATTCTCTCGTAGGTGTTCCTTTTGTCCAGGTGGGAAAGGGAAGTGTGGAGTGCAATAGAGATCGCATCATCTGTGGATCTGTTTGGGCGGTATGCAAATTGGAGTGGGTCTAGGGTTTCTGGGATAATGGTGTTGATGTGAGCCATTACCAACCTTTCAAAGCACTTCATGGCTACAGACGTGAGTGCTACGGGTCTGTAGTCATTTAGGCAGGTTTCCTTTTGTGTTCTTGGGCACAGGAACTATGGTGGTCTGCTTGAAACATGTTGGTATTACAGACTCAATCAGGGACATGTTGAAAATGTCAGTGAAGACACTTGCCAGTTGGTCAGCACATACCCGGAGAACACGTCCTGGTAATCTGTCTGGACCTGCGGCCTTGTGTATGTTGACCTGTTTAAAGGTCTTACTCACGTTGGCTACGGAGAGCGTGATCACACAGTCGTCCGGAACAGCTGATGCTCTCATGCATGCCTCAGTGTTGCTTGCCTCGAAGCGAGCATAGAGGTGATTGAGCTCGTCTGGTAGGCTCGTATCACTGGGCAGCTCGCGGCTGTGCTTCCCTTTTGTAGTCTGTAATAGTTTGCAAGTCCTGCCACATAAGACGAGCATCGGAGCCGGTGTAGTATGATTTAATCTTAGCCCTGTATTGACGCTTTGCCTGTTTGATGGTTCGTCGCAGGGTGACGTGTTCCAGGCCTTCTAGGCAGAGTTGCAAAGAAAAAGCCATATCTCAGACTGGCCAATAAAAAGTAAAGATTAAGATGGGCAAAAGAACACAAACACTGAACAGAGGAACTCTGCCTGGAAGCCCAGCATCCCGGAGTTGCCTCTTTACTGTTGACGTTGAGACTGGTGTTTTGCGGGATACTATTTAATGAAGCTGCCAGTTGAGGACTTGTGAGGCGTCTGTTTCTCAAACTAGACACCCTAATATACTTGTCCTCTTGCTCAGTTGTGCACTGGGGCCTTCCATTCCTCTTTCTATTCTGGCTAGAGCCTGTTTTTTTGACTGTGTGTGTGTGTGTACACAGACACGCACACGCACACAGTACCAGTCAAAAGTTTGGACACCTAGTCATTCAAGGGTTTTTCTTTATTTTTACTATTTTCTACATTGTAGAATAATATTGAAGACATCAAAACTATGAAATAACACATATGGACTCATGTAGTAACCAAAAAAGTGTTAAACAAATTAAAATAAATGTGAGATTCTTCAAATAGCCAGCCTTTGCCTTGATGACAGCTTTGCACACGCTTGGCATTCTCTCAACCTGCTTCACCTGGAATGCTTTTCCGACAGTCTTGAAGGAGTTCCCACATATGCTGAGCACTTGTTGGCTGCTTTTCCTTCAGTCTGCGATCCAACTCATCCCAAGTCATCTCAATTGGGTTGAGGTCAGGTAATTGTGGAGGCCAGGTCATCTGATGCAGTACTCCATCACTCTCCTTCTTGGTAAAATAGCCCTTACACAGCCTGGAGGTGTGTTTTGGGTCGTTGTCCTGTTGAAAAACAAATGATAGTCACACTAAGCCCAAACCAGATGCGATGGCGTATAGCTGCAGAATACTGTGGTAGCCATGCTGGTTAAGTGTGGCTTCAATTCTAAATTAATCACTGACGGTGTCACCAGCAAAGCACCCCCACACCATAACACCACCACCTCCATGCTTCACGGTGGGAACCACACATGCAGAGATCATCCGTTCACTTACTCTGCGTCTCACAAAGACACAGCGGTTGGAACCAAAGATCTACAATTAACACTCCAGACCAAAGGACAGATTTCCACCGGTCTAATGTCCATTGCTCGTGTTTCTTGGCTCAAGCAAGTCTCTTCTTATTGGTGTCCTTTAGTAGTGGTTTCTTTGCAGCAATTCAACCATGATGGCCTGATTCACGCAGTCTCCTCTGAACAGTTGTCTGTTACTTGAACTCTGTGAAGCATTTATTTGGGCTGCAATCTGAGGTGCAGTTAACTCTAATGAACTTATCCTCTGCAGCAGAGGTAACTCTGGGTCTTCCTTTCCTATGGCGGTCCTCATGAGAGCCAGTTTCATCATAAGGCTTGATGTTTTTTTGCGACTGCACTTGAAGAAACTTTAAAAGTTCTTGAAATTTTCCCTATTGACTGACCATCATGTCTTAAAAGTAATGATGGACTGTCATTTCTCTTTGCTTATTTGAGCTGTTCTTGCCATTATATAGACTTGGTATTTTACCAGATAGGGCTATCTCCTGTATACCACCCCTACCCTGTCACAACACAACTGATTGGCTCAAACACATTAAGAAGGAAATACATTTCACAAATTAACTTTTAAGAAGGCACACCTGTTAATTGAAAAGCATTCCAGGTGACTACCTCATGAAGCGGGTTGAGAGAATACCATAAGTGTGCAAAGCTGTCATCATGGCAAAGGGTGGCTACTTTGAAGAATCTCAAATATAAAATATATTTTGATTTGTTTAACACTTTAAAAAAAAAATTGTTACTACGTGATTCCATATGTATAGTTTAGATGTCTTCTATTATTATACAAAGTAAAAAATAGTAAAAATAAAGAAAAACCCTTGAATGGGTAGGTGTGTCCAAACCTTTGACGTGTGTGTTTTTATATATAATTTTTCAATTATATAATTTCCTTTTTTCAGGTAAACATCATTAACAAATACTACATGTATCTGACTTTCTAAATGTAATAACCAACAAACACCAACACAATGACAGTAAACAAAAACATATATAAGCAATAAGATTTATGCCTTTCAGTTCTCTGTGCTTAATGTTTCATTACCTCTAGACAGTGTTTCATTCATTACCCCTACCTGTCTTTCATTCATTACCCCTACCTGTCTTTCATTCATTGCCCCTACCTGTCTTTCATTCATTGCCCCTACCTGTCTTTCATTCATTACCCCCACCTGTCTTTCATTCATTACCCCCACCTGTCTTTCATTCATTACCCCTACCCGTCTTTCATTCATTACCCCTACCCGTCTTTCATTCATTACCCCTACCCGTCTTTCATTCATTACCCCTACCCGTCTTTCATTCATTACCCCTACCCGTCTTTCATTCATTACCCCTACATGTCTTTCATTCATTACCCCTACCTGTCTTTCATTCATTACCCCCGCCTGTATTTCATTCATTACCCTCGCCTGTATTTCATTCATTACCCTCACCTGTCTTTCATTCATTGCCCCTACCTGTCTTTCATTCATTACCCCCACCTGTCTTTCATTCATTACCCCCACCTGTCTTTCATTCATTACCCCCACCTGTCTTTCATTCATTACCCCCGCCCGTCTTTCATTCATTACCCCCGCCCGTCTTTCATTCATTACTCCCGCCTGTCTTTCATTCATTACCCCCGCCTGTCTTTCATTCATTACCCCCGCCTGTCTTTCATTCATTGCACATGCCCGTCTTTCATTCATTGCCACTACCTGTCTTTCATTCATTGCCCCTACCTGTCTTTCATTCATTGCCCCTACCTGTCTTTCATTCATTACCCCCACCTGTCTTTCATTCATTACCCTCACCTGTCTTTCATTCATTACCCCCACCTGTCTTTCATTCATTACCCCCACCTGTCTTTCATTCATTACCCCCGCCTGTCTTTCATTCATTACCCCTGCCTGTCTTTCATTCATTACCCCCGCCTGTCTTTCATTCATTACCCCCGCCTGTCTTTCATTCATTACCCCCGCCTGTCTTTCATTCATTACCCCCGCCTGTCTTTCATTCATTACCCCCGCCTGTCTTTCATTCATTGCCCCCACATGTATTTCATTCATTACCCCCACATGTATTTCATTCATTACCCCCACCTCTCTTTCATTCATTGCCCCTACCTGTCTTTCATTCATTACCCCCACCTGTCTTTCATTCATTACCCCCGCCTGTCTTTCATTCATTGCACATGCCCGTCTTTCATTCATTGCCCCTACCTGTCTTTCATTCATTGCCCCTACCTGTCTTTCATTCATTGCCCCTACCTGTCTTTCATTCATTACCCCCACCTGTCTTTCATTCATTACCCCCACCTGTCTTTCATTCATTACCCCCACCTGTCTTTCATTCATTACCCCCGCCTGTCTTTCATTCATTACCCCCGCCTGTCTTTCATTCATTACCCCCGCCTGTCTTTCATTCATTGCACATGCCCGTCTTTCATTCATTGCCCCTACCTGTCTTTCATTCATTGCCCCTACCTGTCTTTCATTCATTGCCCCTACCTGTCTTTCATTCATTACCCCCACCTGTCTTTCATTCATTACCCCCACCTGTCTTTCATTCATTACCCCCACCTGTCTTTCATTCATTACCCCCGCCTGTCTTTCATTCATTACCCCCGCCTGTCTTTCATTCATTACCCCCGCCTGTCTTTCATTCATTGCCCCTGCCTGTCTTTCATTCATTGCCCCTGCCTGTCTTTCATTCATTGCCCCTGCCTGTCTTTCATTCATTGCCCCCGCCTGTCTTTCATTCATTGCCCCCGCCTGTCTTTCATTCATTGCCCCTGTCTGTCTTTCATTCATTACCCCCACCTGTATTTTATTCATTACCCCCACCTGTATTTCATTCATTACCCCCACCTCTCTTTCATTCATTGCCCCTGCCTGTCTTTCATTCATTACCCCCACCTGTCTTTCATTCATTACCCCCACCTGTCTTTCATTCATTACCCCCACATGTATTTCATTCATTACCCCCACATGTATTTCATTCATTACCCCCACCTCTCTTTCATTCATTGCCCCTACCTGTCTTTCATTCATTACACCCACCTGTCTTTCATTCATTACCCCCACCTGTCTTTCATTCATTACCCCCCACCTGTATTTCATTCATTACCCCCACCTGTCTTTCATTCATTACCCCCGCCCGTCTTTCATTCATTACCCCCGCCCGTCTTTCATTCATTACCCCCGCCCGTCTTTCATTCATTACCCCTGCCCGTCTTTCATTCATTACCCCTGCCCGTCTTTCATTACCCCGACCCATTTTTATTTTCCTTTCATGCCTTTTATTAATTTGACTGTCACAAAATGTGTGGTTGTAGTCTGTAAAATACAAAATACGCCTAACGTAGTATAGAGGCCCTTCCACTATAAAACCAACTAACTATTTTGAACAAGGAAGCTACCAGGGTCCAGTTGGTCCATAGAGTCATAGAACATATGTTTAAAGTGTTTCCCTCTAAGCGTATGAAGATCTCCTTGAACCTAAGATATCTGACTCTTCCTCTGTCTCGCTCTGTGTCCAGGTGTCTTCACAGTCTGTCCCGGTCAGTCCAGCAGTTGAGGACTAGTTTTCATGACCACGCAGTATGGAAACCCCTTATGAAGGTCTGTACTCTAGTATTACCCTCTACATCTCTATATAGTCACATCATGTTTGTGTAAGCTGCAGAGGAAATGGCCAATATGTGGGGCTATTATTAAGACTGAATGGACTCTTCTCTCTCTGTTTGTGTAGTTGTTACAGAACGCTCCAGAAGAGGTGCTGGTCATGGCCTCTTCTACACTATGCAACCTGCTGCTGGAGTTCTCACCAAGCAAAGAGGTGAGACTGGCAGCAATACAACACTACTACTGTTACCTAGTGGCAGGCAGCAATACAACACTACTACTGTTACCTAGTGGCAGGCAGCAATACAACACTACTACTGTTACCTAGTGGCAGGCAGCAATACAACACTACTACTGTTACCTAGTGGCAGGCAGAAATACAACACTACTACTGTTACCTATTGGTAGACAGCAATACAACACTACTACTGTTACCTAGTGGCAGCAATACAACACTACTACTGTTACCTAGTGGCAGACAGCAATACAACACTACTAGTGTTACCTAGTGGCAGCAATACAACACTACTACTGTTACCTAGTGGCAGCAATACAACACTACTACTGTTACCTAGTGGCAGGCAGCAATACAACACTACTACTGTTACCTAGTGGCAGACAGCAATACAGCACTACTACTGTTACCTAGTGGCAGCAATACAACACTACTACTGTTACCTAGTGGCAGGCAGCAATACAACACTACTACTGTTACCTAGTGGCAGGCAGCAATACAACACTACTACTGTTACCTAGTGGCAGGCAGCAATACAACACTACTACTGTTACCTAGTGGTAGACAGCAATACAACACTACTACTGTTACCTAGTGGCAGGCAGCAATACAACACTACTACTGTTACCTAGTGGCAGACAGCAATACAGCACTACTACTGTTACCTAGTGGCAGCAATACAACACTACTACTGTTACCTAGTGGCAGGCAGCAATACAACACTACTACTGTTACCTAGTGGCAGACAGCAATACAACACTACTACTGTTACCTAGTGGCAGCAATACAACACTACTACTGTTACCTAGTGGCAGACAGCAATACAACACTACTACTGTTACCTAGTGGCAGCAATACAACACTACTACTGTTACCTAGTGGCAGGCAGCAATACAACACTACTACTGTTACCTAGTGGCAGGCAGCAATACAACACTACTACTGTTACCTAGTGGCAGGCAGCAATACAACACTACTACTGTTACCTAGTGGCAGACAGCAATACAACACTACTACTGTTACCTAGTGGCAGGCAGCAATACAACACTACTACTGTTACCTAGTGGCAGACAGCAATACAACACTACTACTGTTACCTAGTGGCAGGCAGCAATACAACACTACTACTGTTACCTAGTGGCAGCAATACAACACTACTACTGTTACCTAGTGGCAGGCAGCAATACAACACTACTACTGTTACCTAGTGGCAGGCAGCAATACAACACTACTACTGTTACCTAGTGGCAGGCAGCAATACAACACTACTACTGTTACCTAGTGGCAGGCAGCAATACAACACTACTACTGTTACCTAGTGGCAGGCAGCAATACAACACTACTACTGTTACCTAGTGGCAGCAATACAACACTACTACTGTTACCTAGTGGCAGACAGCAATACAACACTACTACTGTTACCTAGTGGCAGGCAGCAATACAGCACTACTACTGTTACCTAGTGGCAGCAATACAACACTACTACTGTTACCTAGTGGCAGCAATACAGCACTACTACTGTTACCTAGTGGCAGACAGCAATACAACACTACTACTGTTACCTAGTGGCAGACAGCAATACAACACTACTACTGTTACCTAGTGGCAGGCAGCAATACAACACTACTTCTGTTACCTAGTGGCAGGCAGCAATACAACACTACTACTGTTACCTAGTGGCAGGCAGCAATACAACACTACTACTGTTACCTAGTGGCAGGCAGCAATACAACACTACTACTGTTACCTAGTGGCAGGCAGCAATACAACACTACTACTGTTACCTAGTGGCAGACAGCAATACAACACTACTACTGTTACCTAGTGGCAGGCAGCAATACAACACTACTACTGTTACCTAGTGGCAGACAGCAATACAACACTACTACTGTTACCTAGTGGCAGGCAGCAATACAACACTACTACTGTTACCTAGTGGCAGCAATACAACACTACTACTGTTACCTAGTGGCAGGCAGCAATACAACACTACTACTGTTACCTAGTGGCAGGCAGCAATACAACACTACTACTGTTACCTAGTGGCAGGCAGCAATACAACACTACTACTGTTACCTAGTGGCAGGCAGCAATACAACACTACTACTGTTACCTAGTGGCAGGCAGCAATACAACACTACTACTGTTACCTAGTGGCAGCAATACAACACTACTACTGTTACCTAGTGGCAGACAGCAATACAACACTACTACTGTTACCTAGTGGCAGGCAGCAATACAGCACTACTACTGTTACCTAGTGGCAGCAATACAACACTACTACTGTTACCTAGTGGCAGCAATACAGCACTACTACTGTTACCTAGTGGCAGACAGCAATACAACACTACTACTGTTACCTAGTGGCAGACAGCAATACAACACTACTACTGTTACCTAGTGGCAGGCAGCAATACAACACTACTTCTGTTACCTAGTGGCAGGCAGCAATACAACACTACTACTGTTACCTAGTGGTAGACAGCAATACAACACTACTACTGTTACCTAGTGGCAGCAATACAACACTACTACTGTTACCTAGTGGCAGGCAGCAATACAACACTACTACTGTTACCTAGTGGCAGGCAGCAATACAACACTACTACTGTTACCTAGTGGCAGGCAGCAATACAACACTACTACTGTTACCTAGTGGCAGGCAGCAATACAACACTACTACTGTTACCTAGTGGCAGGCAGCAATACAACACTACTACTGTTACCTAGAGGCAGACAGCAATACAACACTACTACTGTTACCTAGTGGCAGGCAGCAATACAACACTACTACTGTTACCTAGTGGCAGCAATACAACACTACTACTGTTACCTAGTGGCAGGCAGCAATACAACACTACTACTGTTACCTAGTGGCAGGCAGCAATACAACACTACTACTGTTACCTAGTGGTAGACAGCAATACAACACTACTACTGTTACCTAGTGGCAGGCAGCAATACAACACTACTACTGTTACCTAGTGGTAGGCAGCAATACAACACTACTACTGTTACCTAGTGGCAGGCAGCAATACAACACTACTACTGTTACCTAGTGGCAGCAATACAACACTACTACTGTTACCTAGTGGCAGACAGCAATACAACACTACTACTGTTACCTAGTGGCAGGCAGCAATACAACACTACTACTGTTACCTAGTGGTAGACAGCAATACAACACTACTAGTGTTACCTAGTGGCAGACAGCAATACAACACTACTAGTGTTACCTAGTGGCAGACAGCAATACAACACTACTAGTGTTACCTAGTGGCAGACAGCAATACAACACTACTACTGTTACCTAGTGGCAGCAATACAACACTACTACTGTTACCTAGTGGCAGCAATACAACACTACTACTGTTACCTAGTGGTAGACAGCAATACAACACTACTACTGTTACCTAGTGGCAGCAATACAGCACTACTACTGTTACCTAGTGGCAGACAGCAATACAACACTACTACTGTTACCTAGTGGCAGCAATACAACACTACTACTGTTACCTAGTGGCAGGCTGCAATACAACACTACTACTGTTACCTAGTGGCAGCAATACAACACTACTACTGTTACCTAGAGGCAGACAGCAATACAACACTACTACTGTTACCTAGTGGCAGGCAGCAATACAACACTACTACTGTTACCTAGTGGCAGCAATACAACACTACTACTGTTACCTAGTGGCAGGCAGCAATACAACACTACTAGTGTTACCTAGTGGCAGGCAGCAATACAACACTACTACTGTTACCTAGTGGCAGACAGCAATACAACACTACTACTGTTACCTAGTGGTAGACAGCAATACAACACTACTACTGTTACCTAGTGGCAGACAGCAATACAACACTACTACTGTTACCTAGTGGCAGGCAGCAATACAACACTACTACTGTTACCTAGTGGTAGGCAGCAATACAACACTACTACTGTTACCTAGTGGCAGGCAGCAATACAACACTACTACTGTTACCTAGTGGCAGCAATACAACACTACTACTGTTACCTAGTGGCAGACAGCAATACAACACTACTACTGTTACCTAGTGGCAGGCAGCAATACAACACTACTACTGTTACCTAGTGGCAGACAGCAATACAACACTACTACTGTTACCTAGTGGCAGACAGCAATACAACACTACTACTGTTACCTAGTGGCAGCAATACAACACTACTACTGTTACCTAGTGGCAGCAATACAACACTACTACTGTTACCTAGTGGCAGACAGCAATACAGCACTACTACTGTTACCTAGTGGTAGACAGCAATACAACACTACTACTGTTACCTAGTGGCAGGCAGCAATACAACACTACTACTGTTACCTAGTGGCAGACAGCAATACAACACTACTACTGTTACCTAGTGGCAGACAGCAATACAACACTACTACTGTTACCTAGTGGCAGACAATAATACAACACTACTACTGTTACCTAGTGGCAGGCAGCAATACCACACTACTACTGTTACCTAGTGGCAGACAGCAATACAACACTACTAGTGTTACCTAGTGGTAGGCAGCAATACAACACTACTACTGTTACCTAGTGGCAGCAATACAACACTACTACTGTTACCTAGTGGTAGGCAGCAATACAACACTACTAGTGTTACCTAGTGGCAGGCAGCAATACAACACTACTAGTGTTACCTAGTGGCAGGCAGCAATACAACACTACTAGTGTTACCTAGTGGCAGGCAGCAATACAACACTACTACTGTTACCTAGTGGCAGGCAGCAATACAACACTACTACTGTTACCTAGTGGCAGCAATACAACACTACTACTGTTACCTAGTGGCAGCAATACAACACTACTACTGTTACCTAGTGGCAGCAATACAACACTACTACTGTTACCTAGTGGTAGACAGCAATACAACACTACTACTGTTACCTAGTGGCAGCAATACAACACTACTACTGTTACCTAGTGGCAGGCAGCAATACAGCACTACTACTGTTACCTAGTGGCAGGCAGCAATACAACACTACTAGTGTTACCTAGTGGCAGACAGCAATACAACACTACTACTGTTACCTAGTGGCAGGCAGCAATACAACACTACTACTGTTACCTAGTGGCAGGCAGCAATACAACACTACTACTGTTACCTAGTGGCAGGCAGCAATACAACACTACTACTGTTACCTAGTGGCAGCAATACAACACTACTACTGTTACCTAGTGGCAGGCAGCAATACAACACTACTACTGTTACCTAGTGGCAGACAGCAAAACAACACTACTACTGTTACCCAGTGGCAGCAATACAACACTACTACTGTTACCTAGTGGCAGCAATACAACACTACTACTGTTACCTAGTGGTAGACAGCAATACAACACTACTACTGTTACCTAGTGGCAGCAATACAACACTACTACTGTTACCTAGTGGCAGGCAGCAATACAGCACTACTACTGTTACCTAGTGGCAGGCAGCAATACAACACTACTAGTGTTACCTAGTGGCAGACAGCAATACAACACTACTACTGTTACCTAGTGGCAGGCAGCAATACAACACTACTACTGTTACCTAGTGGCAGGCAGCAATACAACACTACTACTGTTACCTAGTGGCAGGCAGCAATACAACACTACTACTGTTACCTAGTGGCAGCAATACAACACTACTACTGTTACCTAGTGGCAGGCAGCAATACAACACTACTACTGTTACCTAGTGGCAGGCAGCAATACAACACTACTACTGTTACCTAGTGGCAGCAATACAACACTACTACTGTTACCTAGTGGCAGGCAGCAATACAACACTACTACTGTTACCTTGTGGCAGGCAGCAATACAACACTACTACTGTTACCTAGTGGTAGACAGCAATACAACACTACTACTGTTACCTAGTGGCAGACAGCAATACAACACTACTACTGTTACCTAGTGGCAGACAGCAATACAACACTACTACTGTTACCTAGTGGCAGACAGCAATACAACACTACTACTGTTACCTAGTGGCAGACAGCAATACAACACTACTACTGTTACCTAGTGGCAGGCAGCAATACAACACTACTACTGTTACCTAGTGGCAGCAATACAGCACTACTACTGTTACCTAGTGGCAGACAGCAATACAACACTACTACTGTTACCTAGTGGCAGACAGCAATACAACACTACTACTGTTACCTAGTGGCAGGCAGCAATACAACACTACTTCTGTTACCTAGTGGCAGACAGCAATACAACACTACTACTGTTACCTAGTGGCAGCAATACAACACTACTACTGTTACCTAGTGGCAGGCAGCAATACAACACTACTACTGTTACCTAGTGGCAGGCAGCAATACAACACTACTACTGTTACCTAGTGGCAGGCAGCAATACAACACTACTACTGTTACCTAGAGGCAGACAGCAATACAACACTACTACTGTTACCTAGTGGCAGGCAGCAATACAACACTACTACTGTTACCTAGTGGCAGCAATACAACACTACTACTGTTACCTAGTGGCAGGCAGCAATACAACACTACTACTGTTACCTAGTGGCAGGCAGCAATACAACACTACTACTGTTACCTAGTGGTAGACAGCAATACAACACTACTACTGTTACCTAGTGGCAGGCAGCAATACAACACTACTACTGTTACCTAGTGGTAGGCAGCAATACAACACTACTACTGTTACCTAGTGGCAGGCAGCAATACAACACTACTACTGTTACCTAGTGGCAGCAATACAACACTACTACTGTTACCTAGTGGCAGACAGCAATACAACACTACTACTGTTACCTAGTGGCAGGCAGCAATACAACACTACTACTGTTACCTAGAGGCAGACAGCAATACAACACTACTACTGTTACCTAGTGGCAGGCAGCAATACAACACTACTACTGTTACCTAGTGGCAGCAATACAACACTACTACTGTTACCTAGTGGCAGGCAGCAATACAACACTACTACTGTTACCTAGTGGCAGGCAGCAATACAACACTACTACTGTTACCTAGTGGTAGACAGCAATACAACACTACTACTGTTACCTAGTGGCAGGCAGCAATACAACACTACTACTGTTACCTAGTGGTAGGCAGCAATACAACACTACTACTGTTACCTAGTGGCAGGCAGCAATACAACACTACTACTGTTACCTAGTGGCAGCAATACAACACTACTACTGTTACCTAGTGGCAGACAGCAATACAACACTACTACTGTTACCTAGTGGCAGGCAGCAATACAACACTACTACTGTTACCTAGTGGTAGACAGCAATACAACACTACTAGTGTTACCTAGTGGCAGACAGCAATACAACACTACTAGTGTTACCTAGTGGCAGACAGCAATACAACACTACTAGTGTTACCTAGTGGCAGACAGCAATACAACACTACTACTGTTACCTAGTGGCAGCAATACAACACTACTACTGTTACCTAGTGGCAGCAATACAACACTACTACTGTTACCTAGTGGTAGACAGCAATACAACACTACTACTGTTACCTAGTGGCAGCAATACAGCACTACTACTGTTACCTAGTGGCAGACAGCAATACAACACTACTACTGTTACCTAGTGGCAGCAATACAACACTACTACTGTTACCTAGTGGCAGGCTGCAATACAACACTACTACTGTTACCTAGTGGCAGCAATACAACACTACTACTGTTACCTAGAGGCAGACAGCAATACAACACTACTACTGTTACCTAGTGGCAGGCAGCAATACAACACTACTACTGTTACCTAGTGGCAGCAATACAACACTACTACTGTTACCTAGTGGCAGGCAGCAATACAACACTACTAGTGTTACCTAGTGGCAGGCAGCAATACAACACTACTACTGTTACCTAGTGGCAGACAGCAATACAACACTACTACTGTTACCTAGTGGTAGACAGCAATACAACACTACTACTGTTACCTAGTGGCAGACAGCAATACAACACTACTACTGTTACCTAGTGGCAGGCAGCAATACAACACTACTACTGTTACCTAGTGGTAGGCAGCAATACAACACTACTACTGTTACCTAGTGGCAGGCAGCAATACAACACTACTACTGTTACCTAGTGGCAGCAATACAACACTACTACTGTTACCTAGTGGCAGACAGCAATACAACACTACTACTGTTACCTAGTGGCAGGCAGCAATACAACACTACTACTGTTACCTAGTGGCAGACAGCAATACAACACTACTACTGTTACCTAGTGGCAGACAGCAATACAACACTACTACTGTTACCTAGTGGCAGCAATACAACACTACTACTGTTACCTAGTGGCAGCAATACAACACTACTACTGTTACCTAGTGGCAGACAGCAATACAACACTACTACTGTTACCTAGTGGTAGACAGCAATACAACACTACTACTGTTACCTAGTGGCAGGCAGCAATACAACACTACTACTGTTACCTAGTGGCAGACAGCAATACAACACTACTACTGTTACCTAGTGGCAGACAGCAATACAACACTACTACTGTTACCTAGTGGCAGACAATAATACAACACTACTACTGTTACCTAGTGGCAGGCAGCAATACCACACTACTACTGTTACCTAGTGGCAGACAGCAATACAACACTACTAGTGTTACCTAGTGGTAGGCAGCAATACAACACTACTACTGTTACCTAGTGGCAGCAATACAACACTACTACTGTTACCTAGTGGTAGGCAGCAATACAACACTACTAGTGTTACCTAGTGGCAGGCAGCAATACAACACTACTAGTGTTACCTAGTGGCAGGCAGCAATACAACACTACTAGTGTTACCTAGTGGCAGGCAGCAATACAACACTACTACTGTTACCTAGTGGCAGGCAGCAATACAACACTACTACTGTTACCTAGTGGCAGCAATACAACACTACTACTGTTACCTAGTGGCAGCAATACAACACTACTAGTGTTACCTAGTGGCAGCAATACAACACTACTACTGTTACCTAGTGGCAGGCAGCAATACAACACTACTACTGTTACCTAGTGGTAGGCAGCAATACAACACTACTACTGTTACCCAGTGGCAGACAGCAAAACAACACTACTACTGTTACCCAGTGGCAGCAATACAACACTACTACTGTTACCTAGTGGCAGCAATACAACACTACTACTGTTACCTAGTGGTAGACAGCAATACAACACTACTACTGTTACCTAGTGGCAGCAATACAACACTACTACTGTTACCTAGTGGCAGGCAGCAATACAGCACTACTACTGTTACCTAGTGGCAGGCAGCAATACAACACTACTAGTGTTACCTAGTGGCAGACAGCAATACAACACTACTACTGTTACCTAGTGGCAGGCAGCAATACAACACTACTACTGTTACCTAGTGGCAGGCAGCAATACAACACTACTACTGTTACCTAGTGGCAGGCAGCAATACAACACTACTACTGTTACCTAGTGGCAGCAATACAACACTACTACTGTTACCTAGTGGCAGGCAGCAATACAACACTACTACTGTTACCTAGTGGCAGGCAGCAATACAACACTACTACTGTTACCTAGTGGCAGGCAGCAATACAACACTACTACTGTTACCTAGTGGCAGCAATACAACACTACTACTGTTACCTAGTGGCAGGCAGCAATACAACACTACTACTGTTACCTTGTGGCAGGCAGCAATACAACACTACTACTGTTACCTAGTGGTAGACAGCAATACAACACTACTACTGTTACCTAGTGGCAGACAGCAATACAACACTACTACTGTTACCTAGTGGCAGGCAGCAATACAACACTACTACTGTTACCTAGTGGCAGACAGCAATACAACACTACTAGTGTTACCTAGTGGTAGGCAGCAATACAACACTACTACTGTTACCTAGTGGCAGCAATACAACACTACTACTGTTACCTAGTGGTAGGCAGCAATACAACACTACTAGTGTTACCTAGTGGCAGTAATACAACACTACTACTGTTACCTAGTGGCAGACAGCAATACAACACTACTACTGTTACCTAGTGGCAGCAATACAACACTACTACTGTTACCTAGTGGCAGACAGCAATACAACACTACTACTGTTACCTAGTGGCAGACAGCAATACAACACTACTACTGTTACCTAGTGGCAGGCAGCAATACAGCACTACTACTGTTACCTAGTGGCAGCAATACAACACTACTACTGTTACCTAGTGGCAGCAATACAGCACTACTACTGTTACCTAGTGGCAGACAGCAATACAACACTACTACTGTTACCTAGTGGCAGACAGCAATACAACACTACTACTGTTACCTAGTGGCAGGCAGCAATACAACACTACTACTGTTACCTAGTGGCAGACAGCAATACAACACTACTACTGTTACCTAGTGGCAGACAGCAATACAACACTACTACTGTTACCTAGTGGCAGGCAGCAATACAACACTACTACTGTTACCTAGTGGCAGGCAGCAATACAACACTACTACTGTTACCTAGTGGCAGGCAGCAATACAACACTACTACTGTTACCTAGAGGCAGACAGCAATACAACACTACTACTGTTACCTAGTGGCAGGCAGCAATACAACACTACTACTGTTACCTAGTGGCAGCAATACAACACTACTACTGTTACCTAGTGGCAGGCAGCAATACAACACTACTACTGTTACCTAGTGGCAGGCAGCAATACAACACTACTACTGTTACCTAGTGGTAGACAGCAATACAACACTACTACTGTTACCTAGTGGCAGACAGCAATACAACACTACTACTGTTACCTAGTGGTAGGCAGCAATACAACACTACTACTGTTACCTAGTGGCAGGCAGCAATACAACACTACTACTGTTACCTAGTGGCAGCAATACAACACTACTACTGTTACCTAGTGGCAGACAGCAATACAACACTACTACTGTTACCTAGTGGCAGGCAGCAATACAACACTACTACTGTTACCTAGTGGCAGACAGCAATACAACACTACTACTGTTACCTAGTGGCAGACAGCAATACAACACTACTACTGTTACCTAGTGGCAGCAATACAACACTACTACTGTTACCTATTGGCAGCAATACAACACTACTACTGTTACCTAGTGGTAGACAGCAATACAACACTACTACTGTTACCTAGTGGCAGGCAGCAATACAACACTACTACTGTTACCTAGTGGCAGGCAGCAATACAGCACTACTACTGTTACCTAGTGGCAGCAATACAACACTACTACTGTTACCTAGTGGCAGCAATACAGCACTACTACTGTTACCTAGTGGCAGACAGCAAAACAACACTACTACTGTTACCTAGTGGCAGACAGCAATACAACACTACTACTGTTACCTAGTGGCAGGCAGCAATACAACACTACTACTGTTACCTAGTGGCAGACAGCAATACAACACTACTACTGTTACCTAGTGGCAGACAGCAATACAACACTACTACTGTTACCTAGTGGCAGCAATACAACACTACTACTGTTACCTAGTGGCAGGCAGCAATACAACACTACTACTGTTACCTAGTGGCAGCAATACAACACTACTACTGTTACCTAGAGGCAGACAGCAATACAACACTACTACTGTTACCTAGTGGCAGGCAGCAATACAACACTACTACTGTTACCTAGTGGCAGCAATACAACACTACTACTGTTACCTAGTGGCAGGCAGCAATACAACACTACTACTGTTACCTAGTGGCAGGCAGCAATACAACACTACTACTGTTACCTAGTGGCAGACAGCAATACAACACTACTACTGTTACCTAGTGGTAGACAGCAATACAACACTACTACTGTTACCTAGTGGCAGACAGCAATACAACACTACTGCTGTTACCTAGTGGTAGGCAGCAATACAACACTACTACTGTTACCTAGTGGCAGGCAGCAATACAACACTACTACTGTTACCTAGTGGCAGCAATACAACACTACTACTGTTACCTAGTGGCAGGCAGCAATACAACACTACTACTGTTACCTAGTGGCAGCAATACAACACTACTACTGTTACCTAGTGGCAGCAATACAACACTACTAGTGTTACCTAGTGGCAGCAATACAACACTACTACTGTTACCTAGTGGCAGGCAGCAATACAACACTACTACTGTTACCTAGTGGTAGGCAGCAATACAACACTACTACTGTTACCCAGTGGCAGACAGCAAAACAACACTACTACTGTTACCCAGTGGCAGCAATACAACACTACTACTGTTACCTAGTGGCAGCAATACAACACTACTACTGTTACCTAGTGGTAGACAGCAATACAACACTACTACTGTTACCTAGTGGCAGCAATACAACACTACTACTGTTACCTAGTGGCAGGCAGCAATACAGCACTACTACTGTTACCTAGTGGCAGGCAGCAATACAACACTACTAGTGTTACCTAGTGGCAGACAGCAATACAACACTACTACTGTTACCTAGTGGCAGGCAGCAATACAACACTACTACTGTTACCTAGTGGCAGGCAGCAATACAACACTACTACTGTTACCTAGTGGCAGGCAGCAATACAACACTACTACTGTTACCTAGTGGCAGCAATACAACACTACTACTGTTACCTAGTGGCAGGCAGCAATACAACACTACTACTGTTACCTAGTGGCAGGCAGCAATACAACACTACTACTGTTACCTAGTGGCAGGCAGCAATACAACACTACTACTGTTACCTAGTGGCAGCAATACAACACTACTACTGTTACCTAGTGGCAGGCAGCAATACAACACTACTACTGTTACCTTGTGGCAGGCAGCAATACAACACTACTACTGTTACCTAGTGGTAGACAGCAATACAACACTACTACTGTTACCTAGTGGCAGACAGCAATACAACACTACTACTGTTACCTAGTGGCAGGCAGCAATACAACACTACTACTGTTACCTAGTGGCAGACAGCAATACAACACTACTAGTGTTACCTAGTGGTAGGCAGCAATACAACACTACTACTGTTACCTAGTGGCAGCAATACAACACTACTACTGTTACCTAGTGGTAGGCAGCAATACAACACTACTAGTGTTACCTAGTGGCAGTAATACAACACTACTACTGTTACCTAGTGGCAGACAGCAATACAACACTACTACTGTTACCTAGTGGCAGCAATACAACACTACTACTGTTACCTAGTGGCAGACAGCAATACAACACTACTACTGTTACCTAGTGGCAGACAGCAATACAACACTACTACTGTTACCTAGTGGCAGGCAGCAATACAGCACTACTACTGTTACCTAGTGGCAGCAATACAACACTACTACTGTTACCTAGTGGCAGCAATACAGCACTACTACTGTTACCTAGTGGCAGACAGCAATACAACACTACTACTGTTACCTAGTGGCAGACAGCAATACAACACTACTACTGTTACCTAGTGGCAGGCAGCAATACAACACTACTACTGTTACCTAGTGGCAGACAGCAATACAACACTACTACTGTTACCTAGTGGCAGACAGCAATACAACACTACTACTGTTACCTAGTGGCAGGCAGCAATACAACACTACTACTGTTACCTAGTGGCAGGCAGCAATACAACACTACTACTGTTACCTAGTGGCAGGCAGCAATACAACACTACTACTGTTACCTAGAGGCAGACAGCAATACAACACTACTACTGTTACCTAGTGGCAGGCAGCAATACAACACTACTACTGTTACCTAGTGGCAGCAATACAACACTACTACTGTTACCTAGTGGCAGGCAGCAATACAACACTACTACTGTTACCTAGTGGCAGGCAGCAATACAACACTACTACTGTTACCTAGTGGTAGACAGCAATACAACACTACTACTGTTACCTAGTGGCAGACAGCAATACAACACTACTACTGTTACCTAGTGGTAGGCAGCAATACAACACTACTACTGTTACCTAGTGGCAGGCAGCAATACAACACTACTACTGTTACCTAGTGGCAGCAATACAACACTACTACTGTTACCTAGTGGCAGACAGCAATACAACACTACTACTGTTACCTAGTGGCAGGCAGCAATACAACACTACTACTGTTACCTAGTGGCAGACAGCAATACAACACTACTACTGTTACCTAGTGGCAGACAGCAATACAACACTACTACTGTTACCTAGTGGCAGCAATACAACACTACTACTGTTACCTATTGGCAGCAATACAACACTACTACTGTTACCTAGTGGTAGACAGCAATACAACACTACTACTGTTACCTAGTGGCAGGCAGCAATACAACACTACTACTGTTACCTAGTGGCAGGCAGCAATACAGCACTACTACTGTTACCTAGTGGCAGCAATACAACACTACTACTGTTACCTAGTGGCAGCAATACAGCACTACTACTGTTACCTAGTGGCAGACAGCAAAACAACACTACTACTGTTACCTAGTGGCAGACAGCAATACAACACTACTACTGTTACCTAGTGGCAGGCAGCAATACAACACTACTACTGTTACCTAGTGGCAGACAGCAATACAACACTACTACTGTTACCTAGTGGCAGACAGCAATACAACACTACTACTGTTACCTAGTGGCAGCAATACAACACTACTACTGTTACCTAGTGGCAGGCAGCAATACAACACTACTACTGTTACCTAGTGGCAGCAATACAACACTACTACTGTTACCTAGAGGCAGACAGCAATACAACACTACTACTGTTACCTAGTGGCAGGCAGCAATACAACACTACTACTGTTACCTAGTGGCAGCAATACAACACTACTACTGTTACCTAGTGGCAGGCAGCAATACAACACTACTACTGTTACCTAGTGGCAGGCAGCAATACAACACTACTACTGTTACCTAGTGGCAGACAGCAATACAACACTACTACTGTTACCTAGTGGTAGACAGCAATACAACACTACTACTGTTACCTAGTGGCAGACAGCAATACAACACTACTGCTGTTACCTAGTGGTAGGCAGCAATACAACACTACTACTGTTACCTAGTGGCAGGCAGCAATACAACACTACTACTGTTACCTAGTGGCAGCAATACAACACTACTACTGTTACCTAGTGGCAGACTGCAATACAACACTACTACTGTTACCTAGTGGCAGGCAGCAATACAACACTACTACTGTTACCTAGTGGCAGACAGCAATACAACACTACTAATGTTACCTAGTGGCAGACAGCAATACAACACTACTACTGTTACCTAGTGGCAGACAGCAATACAACACTACTACTGTTACCTAGTGGCAGACAGCAATACAACACTACTACTGTTACCTAGTGGCAGCAATACAACACTACTACTGTTACCTAGTGGCAGCAATACAACACTACTACTGTTACCTAGTGGCAGACAGCAATACAACACTACTACTGTTACCTAGTGGCAGCAATACAACACTACTACTGTTACCTAGTGGCAGACAGCAATACAACACTACTACTGTTACCTAGTGGCAGACAGCAATACAACACTACTACTGTTACCTAGTGGCAGGCAGCAATACAGCACTACTACTGTTACCTAGTGGCAGGCAGCAATACAGCACTACTACTGTTACCTAGTGGCAGCAATACAACACTACTACTGTTACCTAGTGGCAGCAATACAACACTACTACTGTTACCTAGTGGCAGGCAGCAATACAACACTACTACTGTTACCTAGTGGCAGCAATACAACACTACTACTGTTACCTAGTGGCAGACAGCAATACAACACTACTACTGTTACCTAGTGGCAGGCAGCAATACAACACTACTACTGTTACCTAGTGGCAGACAGCAATACAACACTACTACTGTTACCTAGTGGCAGACAGCAATACAACACTACTACTGTTACCTAGTGGCAGCAATACAACACTACTACTGTTACCTATTGGCAGCAATACAACACTACTACTGTTACCTAGTGGTAGACAGCAATACAACACTACTACTGTTACCTAGTGGCAGGCAGCAATACAACACTACTACTGTTACCTAGTGGCAGGCAGCAATACAGCACTACTACTGTTACCTAGTGGCAGCAATACAACACTACTACTGTTACCTAGTGGCAGCAATACAGCACTACTACTGTTACCTAGTGGCAGACAGCAAAACAACACTACTACTGTTACCTAGTGGCAGACAGCAATACAACACTACTACTGTTACCTAGTGGCAGGCAGCAATACAACACTACTACTGTTACCTAGTGGCAGACAGCAATACAACACTACTACTGTTACCTAGTGGCAGACAGCAATACAACACTACTACTGTTACCTAGTGGCAGCAATACAACACTACTACTGTTACCTAGTGGCAGGCAGCAATACAACACTACTACTGTTACCTAGTGGCAGCAATACAACACTACTACTGTTACCTAGAGGCAGACAGCAATACAACACTACTACTGTTACCTAGTGGCAGGCAGCAATACAACACTACTACTGTTACCTAGTGGCAGGCAGCAATACAACACTACTACTGTTACCTAGTGGCAGCAATACAACACTACTACTGTTACCTAGTGGCAGGCAGCAATACAACACTACTACTGTTACCTAGTGGCAGGCAGCAATACAACACTACTACTGTTACCTAGTGGCAGACAGCAATACAACACTACTACTGTTACCTAGTGGCAGACAGCAATACAACACTACTACTGTTACCTAGTGGCAGACAGCAATACAACACTACTGCTGTTACCTAGTGGTAGGCAGCAATACAACACTACTACTGTTACCTAGTGGCAGGCAGCAATACAACACTACTACTGTTACCTAGTGGCAGCAATACAACACTACTACTGTTACCTAGTGGCAGACAGCAATACAACACTACTACTGTTACCTAGTGGCAGGCAGCAATACAACACTACTACTGTTACCTAGTGGCAGACAGCAATACAACACTACTAATGTTACCTAGTGGCAGACAGCAATACAACACTACTACTGTTACCTAGTGGCAGCAATACAACACTACTACTGTTACCTAGTGGCAGCAATACAACACTACTACTGTTACCTAGTGGCAGCAATACAATACTACTACTGTTACCTAGTGGCAGCAATACAACACTACTACTGTTACCTAGTGGCAGCAATACAACACTACTACTGTTACCTAGTGGTAGACAGCAATACAACACTACTACTGTTACCTAGTGGCAGGCAGCAATACAACACTACTACTGTTACCTAGTGGCAGACAGCAATACAACACTACTACTGTTACCTAGTGGCAGACAACAATACAACACTACTACTGTTACCTATTGGCAGACAGTAATACAACACTACTACTGTTACCTAGTGGCAGGCAGCAATACCACACTACTACTGTTACCTAGTGGTAGACAGCAATACAACACTACTACTGTTACCTAGTGGCAGACAGCAATACAACACTACTACTGTTACCTAGTGGCAGGCAGCAATACAACACTACTACTGTTACCTAGTGGCAGACAGCAATACAACACTACTAGTGTTACCTAGTGGTAGGCAGCAATACAACACTACTAGTGTTACCTAGTGGCAGCAATACAACACTACTACTGTTACCTAGTGGTAGGCAGCAATACAACACTACTAGTGTTACCTAGTGGCAGTAATACAACACTACTACTGTTACCTAGTGGCAGACAGCAATACAACACTACTACTGTTACCTAGTGGCAGCAATACAACACTACTACTGTTACCTAGTGGCAGACAGCAATACAACACTACTACTGTTACCTAGTGGCAGACAGCAATACAACACTACTACTGTTACCTAGTGGCAGGCAGCAATACAGCACTACTACTGTTACCTAGTGGCAGCAATACAACACTACTACTGTTACCTAGTGGCAGCAATACAACACTACTACTGTTACCTAGTGGCAGGCAGCAATACAACACTACTACTGTTACCTAGTGGCAGCAATACAACACTACTACTGTTACCTAGTGGCAGCAATACAACACTACTACTGTTACCTAGTGGCAGACAGCAATACAACACTACTACTGTTACCTAGTGGCAGGCAGCAATACAACACTACTACTGTTACCTAGTGGCAGACAGCAATACAACACTACTACTGTTACCTAGTGGCAGACAGCAATACAACACTACTACTGTTACCTAGTGGCAGACAGCAATACAACACTACTACTGTTACCTAGTGGCAGGCAGCAATACAACACTACTACTGTTACCTAGTGGTAGACAGCAATACAACACTACTACTGTTACCTAGTGGCAGGCAGCAATACAACACTACTACTGTTACCTAGTGGCAGGCAGCAATACAGCACTACTACTGTTACCTAGTGGCAGCAATACAACACTACTACTGTTACCTAGTGGCAGCAATACAGCACTACTACTGTTACCTAGTGGCAGACAGCAAAACAACACTACTACTGTTACCTAGTGGCAGACAGCAATACAACACTACTACTGTTACCTAGTGGCAGGCAGCAATACAACACTACTACTGTTACCTAGTGGCAGACAGCAATACAACACTACTACTGTTACCTAGTGGCAGACAGCAATACAACACTACTACTGTTACCTAGTGGCAGCAATACAACACTACTACTGTTACCTAGTGGCAGGCAGCAATACAACACTACTACTGTTACCTAGTGGCAGCAATACAACACTACTACTGTTACCTAGAGGCAGACAGCAATACAACACTACTACTGTTACCTAGTGGCAGGCAGCAATACAACACTACTACTGTTACCTAGTGGCAGCAATACAACACTACTACTGTTACCTAGTGGCAGGCAGCAATACAACACTACTACTGTTACCTAGTGGCAGGCAGCAATACAACACTACTACTGTTACCTAGTGGCAGACAGCAATACAACACTACTACTGTTACCTAGTGGTAGACAGCAATACAACACTACTACTGTTACCTAGTGGCAGACAGCAATACAACACTACTGCTGTTACCTAGTGGTAGGCAGCAATACAACACTACTACTGTTACCTAGTGGCAGGCAGCAATACAACACTACTACTGTTACCTAGTGGCAGCAATACAACACTACTACTGTTACCTAGTGGCAGACAGCAATACAACACTACTACTGTTACCTAGTGGCAGGCAGCAATACAACACTACTACTGTTACCTAGTGGCAGACAGCAATACAACACTACTAATGTTACCTAGTGGCAGACAGCAATACAACACTACTAATGTTACCTAGTGGCAGACAGCAATACAACACTACTACTGTTACCTAGTGGCAGACAGCAATACAACACTACTACTGTTACCTAGTGGCAGCAATACAACACTACTACTGTTACCTAGTGGCAGCAATACAACACTACTACTGTTACCTAGTGGCAGCAATACAAC
Source organism: Salvelinus fontinalis (assembly GCF_029448725.1). NCBI lineage: Eukaryota > Metazoa > Chordata > Actinopteri > Salmoniformes > Salmonidae > Salvelinus > Salvelinus fontinalis. Next base: position 32,542,242 of record NC_074683.1, read on the forward strand.
ACTACTACTGTTACCTAGTGGTAGACAGCAATACAACACTACTACTGTTACCTAGTGGCAGGCAGCAATACAACACTACTACTGTTACCTAGTGGCAGACAGCAATACAACACTACTACTGTTACCTAGTGGCAGACAACAATACAACACTACTACTGTTACCTAGTGGCAGACAGTAATACAACACTACTACTGTTACCTAGTGGCAGGCAGCAATACCACACTACTACTGTTACCTAGTGGTAGACAGCAATACAACACTACTACTGTTACCTAGTGGCAGACAGCAATACAACACTACTACTGTTACCTAGTGGCAGGCAGCAATACAACACTACTACTGTTACCTAGTGGCAGACAGCAATACAACACTACTAGTGTTACCTAGTGGTAGGCAGCAATACAACACTACTAGTGTTACCTAGTGGCAGCAATACAACACTACTACTGTTACCTAGTGGTAGGCAGCAATACAACACTACTACTGTTACCTAGTGGCAGACAGCAATACAACACTACTAGTGTTACCTAGTGGTAGGCAGCAATACAACACTACTAGTGTTACCTAGTGGCAGCAATACAACACTACTAGTGTTACCTAGTGGCAGTAATACAACACTACTACTGTTACCTAGTGGCAGACAGCAATACAACACTACTACTGTTACCTAGTGGCAGCAATACAACACTACTACTGTTACCTAGTGGCAGCAATACAACACTACTACTGTTACCTAGTGGCAGGCAGCAATACAACACTACTACTGTTACCTAGTGGCAGCAATACAACACTACTACTGTTACCTAGAGGCAGACAGCAATACAACACTACTACTGTTACCTAGTGGCAGGCAGCAATACAACACTACTACTGTTACCTAGTGGCAGCAATACAACACTACTACTGTTACCTAGTGGCAGGCAGCAATACAACACTACTACTGTTACCTAGTGGCAGGCAGCAATACAACACTACTACTGTTACCTAGTGGCAGACAGCAATACAACACTACTACTGTTACCTAGTGGTAGACAGCAATACAACACTACTACTGTTACCTAGTGGCAGACAGCAATACAACACTACTGCTGTTACCTAGTGGTAGGCAGCAATACAACACTACTACTGTTACCTAGTGGCAGGCAGCAATACAACACTACTACTGTTACCTAGTGGCAGCAATACAACACTACTACTGTTACCTAGTGGCAGACAGCAATACAACACTACTACTGTTACCTAGTGGCAGGCAGCAATACAACACTACTACTGTTACCTAGTGGCAGACAGCAATACAACACTACTAATGTTACCTAGTGGCAGACAGCAATACAACACTACTAATGTTACCTAGTGGCAGACAGCAATACAACACTACTACTGTTACCTAGTGGCAGACAGCAATACAACACTACTACTGTTACCTAGTGGCAGCAATACAACACTACTACTGTTACCTAGTGGCAGCAATACAACACTACTACTGTTACCTAGTGGCAGCAATACAACACTACTACTGTTACCTAGTGGTAGACAGCAATACAACACTACTACTGTTACCTAGTGGCAGGCAGCAATACAACACTACTACTGTTACCTAGTGGCAGACAGCAATACAACACTACTACTGTTACCTAGTGGCAGACAACAATACAACACTACTACTGTTACCTAGTGGCAGACAGTAATACAACACTACTACTGTTACCTAGTGGCAGGCAGCAATACCACACTACTACTGTTACCTAGTGGTAGACAGCAATACAACACTACTACTGTTACCTAGTGGCAGACAGCAATACAACACTACTACTGTTACCTAGTGGCAGGCAGCAATACAACACTACTACTGTTACCTAGTGGCAGACAGCAATACAACACTACTAGTGTTACCTAGTGGTAGGCAGCAATACAACACTACTAGTGTTACCTAGTGGCAGCAATACAACACTACTACTGTTACCTAGTGGTAGGCAGCAATACAACACTACTACTGTTACCTAGTGGCAGACAGCAATACAACACTACTAGTGTTACCTAGTGGTAGGCAGCAATACAACACTACTAGTGTTACCTAGTGGCAGCAATACAACACTACTAGTGTTACCTAGTGGCAGTAATACAACACTACTACTGTTACCTAGTGGCAGACAGCAATACAACACTACTACTGTTACCTAGTGGCAGCAATACAACACTACTACTGTTACCTAGTGGCAGACAGCAATACAACACTACTACTGTTACCTAGTGGCAGACAGCAATACAACACTACTACTGTTACCTAGTGGCAGCAATACAGCACTACTACTGTTACCTAGTGGCAGCAATACAACACTACTACTGTTACCTAGTGGCAGCAATACAGCACTACTACTGTTACCTAGTGGCAGACAGCAATACAACACTACTACTGTTACCTAGTGGCAGACAGCAATACAACACTACTACTGTTACCTAGTGGCAGGCAGCAATACAACACTACTACTGTTACCTAGTGGCAGACTGCAATACAACACTACTACTGTTACCTAGTGGCAGCAATACAACACTACTACTGTTACCTAGTGGCAGGCAGCAATACAACACTACTACTGTTACCTAGTGGCAGGCAGCAATACAACACTACTACTGTTACCTAGTGGCAGGCAGCAATACAACACTACTACTGTTACCTAGTGGCAGGCAGCAATACAACACTACTACTGTTACCTAGTGGCAGCAATACAACACTACTACTGTTACCTAGTGGCAGACAGCAATACAACACTACTACTGTTACCTAGTGGCAGGCAGCAATACAACACTACTACTGTTACCTAGTGGCAGACAGCAATACAACACTACTAATGTTACCTAGTGGCAGACAGCAATACAACACTACTAATGTTACCTAGTGGCAGACAGCAATACAACACTACTACTGTTACCTAGTGGCAGCAATACAACACTACTACTGTTACCTAGTGGCAGCAATACAACACTACTACTGTTACCTAGTGGCAGCAATACAACACTACTACTGTTACCTAGTGGCAGCAATACAACACTACTACTGTTACCTAGTGATAGACAGCAATACAACACTACTACTGTTACCTAGTGGCAGGCAGCAATACAACACTACTACTGTTACCTAGTGGCAGACAGCAATACAACACTACTACTGTTACCTAGTGGCAGACAACAATACAACACTACTACTGTTACCTAGTGGCAGACAGTAATACAACACTACTACTGTTACCTAGTGGCAGGCAGCAATACCACACTACTACTGTTACCTAGTGGTAGACAGCAATACAACACTACTACTGTTACCTAGTGGCAGACAGCAATACAACACTACTACTGTTACCTAGTGGCAGGCAGCAATACAACACTACTACTGTTACCTAGTGGCAGACAGCAATACAACACTACTAGTGTTACCTAGTGGTAGGCAGCAATACAACACTACTAGTGTTACCTAGTGGCAGCAATACAACACTACTACTGTTACCTAGTGGTAGGCAGCAATACAACACTACTAGTGTTACCTAGTGGCAGTAATACAACACTACTACTGTTACCTAGTGGCAGACAGCAATACAACACTACTACTGTTACCTAGTGGCAGCAATACAACACTACTACTGTTACCTAGTGGCAGACAGCAATACAACACTACTACTGTTACCTAGTGGCAGACAGCAATACAACACTACTACTGTTACCTAGTGGCAGGCAGCAATACAGCACTACTACTGTTACCTAGTGGCAGCAATACAACACTACTACTGTTACCTAGTGGCAGCAATACAACACTACTACTGTTACCTAGTGGCAGGCAGCAATACAACACTACTACTGTTACCTAGTGGCAGGCAGCAATACAACACTACTACTGTTACCTAGTGGCAGACAGCAATACAACACTACTACTGTTACCTAGTGGCAGGCAGCAATACAACACTACTACTGTTACCTAGTGGCAGACAGCAATACAACACTACTACTGTTACCTAGTGGCAGACAGCAATACAACACTACTACTGTTACCTAGTGGCAGCAATACAACACTACTACTGTTACCTATTGGCAGCAATACAACACTACTACTGTTACCTAGTGGTAGACAGCAATACAACACTACTACTGTTACCTAGTGGCAGGCAGCAATACAACACTACTACTGTTACCTAGTGGCAGGCAGCAATACAGCACTACTACTGTTACCTAGTGGCAGCAATACAGCACTACTACTGTTACCTAGTGGCAGCAATATAACACTACTACTGTTACCTAGTGGCAGCAATACAGCACTACTACTGTTACCTAGTGGCAGACAGCAATACAACACTACTACTGTTACCTAGTGGCAGGCAGCAATACAACACTACTACTGTTACCTAGTGGCAGACAGCAATACAACACTACTACTGTTACCTAGTGGCAGACAGCAATACAACACTACTACTGTTACCTAGTGGCAGACAGCAATACAACACTACTACTGTTACCTAGTGGCAGCAATACAACACTACTACTGTTACCTAGTGGCAGGCAGCAATACAACACTACTACTGTTACCTAGAGGCAGACAGCAATACAACACTACTACTGTTACCTAGTGGCAGGCAGCAATACAACACTACTACTGTTACCTAGTGGCAGCAATACAACACTACTACTGTTACCTAGTGGCAGGCAGCAATACAACACTACTACTGTTACCTAGTGGCAGGCAGCAATACAACACTACTACTGTTACCTAGTGGCAGACAGCAATACAACACTACTACTGTTACCTAGTGGTAGACAGCAATACAACACTACTACTGTTACCTAGTGGCAGACAGCAATACAACACTACTGCTGTTACCTAGTGGTAGGCAGCAATACAACACTACTACTGTTACCTAGTGGCAGGCAGCAATACAACACTACTACTGTTACCTAGTGGCAGCAATACAACACTACTTCTGTTACCTAGTGGCAGCAATACAACACTACTACTGTTACCTAGTGGCAGACAGCAATACAACACTACTACTGTTACCTAGTGGCAGGCAGCAATACAACACTACTACTGTTACCTAGTGGCAGACAGCAATACAACACTACTAATGTTACCTAGTGGCAGACAGCAATACAACACTACTACTGTTACCTAGTGGCAGCAATACAACACTACTACTGTTACCTAGTGGCAGCAATACAACACTACTACTGTTACCTAGTGGCAGCAATACAACACTACTACTGTTACCTAGTGGCAGCAATACAACACTACTACTGTTACCTAGTGGCAGCAATACAACACTACTACTGTTACCTAGAGGTAGACAGCAATACAACACTACTACTGTTACCTAGTGGCAGGCAGCAATACAACACTACTACTGTTACCTAGTGGCAGACAGCAATACAACACTACTACTGTTACCTAGTGGCAGACAACAATACAACACTACTACTGTTACCTAGTGGCAGACAGTAATACAACACTACTACTGTTACCTAGTGGCAGGCAGCAATACCACACTACTACTGTTACCTAGTGGTAGACAGCAATACAACACTACTGCTGTTACCTAGTGGCAGACAGCAATACAACACTACTACTGTTACCTAGTGGCAGGCAGCAATACAACACTACTACTGTTACCTAGTGGCAGACAGCAATACAACACTACTAGTGTTACCTAGTGGTAGGCAGCAATACAACACTACTAGTGTTACCTAGTGGCAGCAATACAACACTACTACTGTTACCTAGTGGTAGGCAGCAATACAACACTACTAGTGTTACCTAGTGGCAGTAATACAACACTACTACTGTTACCTAGTGGCAGACAGCAATACAACACTACTACTGTTACCTAGTGGCAGCAATACAACACTACTACTGTTACCTAGTGGCAGACAGCAATACAACACTACTACTGTTACCTAGTGGCAGACAGCAATACAACACTACTACTGTTACCTAGTGGCAGGCAGCAATACAGCACTACTACTGTTACCTAGTGGCAGCAATACAACACTACTACTGTTACCTAGTGGCAGCAATACAGCACTACTACTGTTACCTAGTGGCAGACAGCAATACAACACTACTACTGTTACCTAGTGGCAGACAGCAATACAACACTACTACTGTTACCTAGTGGCAGGCAGCAATACAACACTACTACTGTTACCTTGTGGCAGACAGCAATACAACACTACTACTGTTACCTAGTGGCAGCAATACAACACTACTACTGTTACCTAGTGGCAGGCAGCAATACAACACTACTACTGTTACCTAGTGGCAGGCAGCAATACAACACTACTACTGTTACCTAGAGGCAGACAGCAATACAACACTACTACTGTTACCTAGTGGCAGGCAGCAATACAACACTACTACTGTTACCTAGTGGCAGCAATACAACACTACTACTGTTACCTAGTGGCAGGCAGCAATACAACACTACTAATGTTACCTAGTGGCAGGCAGCAATACAACACTACTACTGTTACCTAGTGGTAGACAGCAATACAACACTACTACTGTTACCTAGTGGCAGGCAGCAATACAACACTACTACTGTTACCTAGTGGTAGGCAGCAATACAACACTACTACTGTTACCTAGTGGCAGGCAGCAATACAACACTACTACTGTTACCTAGTGGCAGCAATACAACACTACTACTGTTACCTAGTGGCAGACAGCAATACAACACTACTACTGTTACCTAGTGGCAGGCAGCAATACAACACTACTACTGTTACCTAGTGGCAGACAGCAATACAACACTACTACTGTTACCTAGTGGCAGACAGCAATACAACACTACTACTGTTACCTAGTGGCAGCAATACAACACTACTACTGTTACCTAGTGGCAGCAATACAACACTACTACTGTTACCTAGTGGTAGACAGCAATACAACACTACTACTGTTACCTAGTGGCAGGCAGCAATACAACACTACTACTGTTACCTAGTGGCAGGCAGCAATACAGCACTACTACTGTTACCTAGTGGCAGCAATACAACACTACTACTGTTACCTAGTGGCAGCAATACAGCACTACTACTGTTACCTAGTGGCAGACAGCAATACAACACTACTACTGTTACCTAGTGGCAGACAGCAATACAACACTACTACTGTTACCTAGTGGCAGGCTGCAATACAACACTACTACTGTTACCTAGTGGCAGCAATACAACACTACTACTGTTACCTAGAGGCAGACAGCAATACAACACTACTACTGTTACCTAGTGGCAGGCAGCAATACAACACTACTACTGTTACCTAGTGGCAGCAATACAACACTACTACTGTTACCTAGTGGCAGGCAGCAATACAACACTACTAGTGTTACCTAGTGGCAGGCAGCAATACAACACTACTACTGTTACCTAGTGGCAGACAGCAATACAACACTACTACTGTTACCTAGTGGTAGACAGCAATACAACACTACTACTGTTACCTAGTGGCAGACAGCAATACAACACTACTACTGTTACCTAGTGGCAGACAGCAATACAACACTACTACTGTTACCTAGTGTCAGGCAGCAATACAACACTACTACTGTTACCTAGTGGCAGGCAGCAATACAACACTACTACTGTTACCTAGTGGCAGACAGCAATACAACACTACTACTGTTACCTAGTGGTAGGCAGCAATACAACACTACTACTGTTACCTAGTGGCAGGCAGCAATACAACACTACTACTGTTACCTAGTGGCAGGCAGCAATACAACACTACTACTGTTACCTAGTGGCAGCAATACAACACTACTACAGTTACCTAGTGGCAGCAATACAACACTACTACTGTTACCTAGTGGCAGCAATACAACACTACTACTGTTACCTAGTGGCAGGCAGCAATACAACACTACTAGTGTTACCTAGTGGCAGCAATACAACAATGCTACTGTTACCTAGTGGCAGGCAGCAATACAACACTACTAGTGTTACCTAGTGGCAGCAATACAACACTACTACTGTTACCTAGTGGTAGACAGCAATACAACACTACTACTGTTACCTAGAGGCAGACAGCAATACAACACTACTACTGTTACCTAGTGGCATGCAGCAATACAACACTACTACTGTTACCTAGTGGCAGCAATACAACACTACTACTGTTACCTAGTGGCAGGCAGCAATACAACACTACTACTGTTACCTAGTGGCAGGCAGCAATACAACACTACTACTGTTACCTAGTGGCAGGCAGCAATACAACACTACTACTGTTACCTAGTGGCAGGCAGCAATACAACACTACTAGTGTTACCTAGTGGCAGACAGCAATACAACACTACTACTGTTACCTAGTGGCAGACAGCAATACAACACTACTAGTGTTACCTAGTGGCATGCAGCAATACAACACTACTACTGTTACCTAGTGGCAGCAATACAACACTACTACTGTTACCTAGTGGCAGCAATACAACACTACTAGTGTTACCTAGTGGCAGGCAGCAATACAACACTACTACTGTTACCTAGTGGCAGGCAGCAATACAACACTACTACTGTTACCTAGTGGCAGCAATACAACACTACTACTGTTACCTAGTGGCAGACAGCAATACAACACTACTACTGTTACCTTGTGGCAGACAGCAATACAACACTACTACTGTTACCTTGTGGCAGGCAGCAATACAACACTACTACTGTTACCTAGTGGCAGCAATACAACACTACTACTGTTACCTAGTGGCAGCAATACAACACTACTACTGTTACCTAGTGGCAGCAATACAACACTACTACTGTTACCTAGAGGCAGCAATACAACACTACTACTGTTACCTAGTGGCAGCAATACAACACTACTACTGTTACCTAGTGGCAGGCAGCAATACAACACTACTACTGTTACCTAGTGGCAGACAGCAATACAACACTACTACTGTTACCTAGTGGCAGGCAGCAATACAACACTACTACTGTTACCTAGTGGCAGCAATACAACACTACTACTGTTACCTAGTGGCAGCAATACAACACTACTAGTGTTACCTAGTGGCAGGCAGCAATACAACACTACTACTGTTACCTAGTGGCAGCAATACAACACTACTGCTGTTACCTAGTGGCAGCAATACAACACTACTACTGTTACCTGGTTGCAGCAATACAACACTACTACTGTTACCTAGTGGCAGACAGCAATACAACACTACTACTGTTACCTAGTGGTAGACAGCAATACAACACTACTACTGTTACCTAGTGGCAGCAATACAACACTACTACTGTTACCTAGTGGCAGCAATACAACACTACTAGTGTTACCTAGTGGCAGGCAGCAATACAACACTACTACTGTTACCTAGTGGCAGCAATACAACACTACTGCTGTTACCTAGTGGCAGCAATACAACACTACTACTGTTACCTAGTTGCAGCAATACAACACTACTGCTGTTACCTAGTGGTAGGCAGCAATACAACACTACTACTGTTACCTAGTGGCAGCAATACAACACTACTACTGTTACCTAGTGGCAGGCAGCAATACAACACTACTACTGTTACCTAGTGGCAGGCAGCAATACAACACTACTACTTTTACCTAGTGGCAGCAATACAACACTACTACTGTTACCTAGTGGCAGGCAGCAATACAACACTACTACTGTTACCTAGTGGCAGCAATACAACACTACTACTGTTACCTAATGGCAGACAGCAATACAACACTACTACTGTTACCTAGTGGCAGACAGCAATACAACACTACTACTGTTACCTAGTGGCAGACAGCAATACAACACTACTACTGTTACCTAGTGGCAGGCAGCAATACAACACTACTACTTTTACCTAGTGGCAGCAATACAACACTACTACTGTTACCTAGTGGCAGCAATACAACACTACTACTGTTACCTAGTGGCAGCAATACAACACTACTAGTGTTACCTAGTGGCAGCAATACAACACTACTACTGTTACCTAGTGGCAGACAGCAATACAACACTACTACTGTTACCTAGTGGCAGACAGCAATACAACACTACTACTGTTACCTAGTGGCAGACAGCAATACAACACTACTACTGTTACCTAGTGGCAGCAATACAACACTACTACTGTTACCTAGTGGAAGCAATAATACACTACTACTGTTACCTAGTGGCAGCAATACAACACTACTACTGTTACCTAGTGGCAGGCAGCAATACAACACTACTACTGTTACCTAGTGGCAGGCAGCAATACAACACTACTACTGTTACCTAGTGGCAGGCAGCAATACAACACTACTAGTGTTACCTAGTGGCATGCAGCAATACAACACTACTACTGTTACCTAGTGGCAGGCAGCAATACAACACTACTACTGTTACCTAGTGGCAGACAGCAATACAACACTACTAGTGTTACCTAGTGGCATGCAGCAATACAACACTACTACTGTTACCTAGTGGCAGCAATACAACACTACTACTGTTACCTAGTGGCAGCAATACAACACTACTACTGTTACCTAGTGGCAGCAATACAACACTACTACTGTTACCTAGTGGCAGCAATACAACACTACTACTGTTACCTAGTGGCAGCAATACAACACTACTACTGTTACCTAGTGGCAGCAATACAACACTACTACTGTTACCTAGTGGCAGCAATACAACACTACTACTGTTACCTAGTGGCAGCAATACAACACTACTACTGTTACCTAGTGGCAGACAGCAATACAACACTACTACTGTTACCTAGTGGCAGGCAGCAATACAACACTACTACTGTTACCTAGTGGCAGGCAGCAATACAACACTACTACTGTTACCTAGTGGCAGGCAGCAATACAACACTACTACTGTTACCTAGTGGCAGGCAGCAATACAACACTACTACTGTTACCTAGTGGCAGGCAGCAATACAACACTACTAGTGTTACCTAGTGGCAGACAGCAATACAACACTACTACTGTTACCTAGTGGCAGGCAGCAATACAGCACTACTACTGTTACCTAGTGGCAGCAATACAACACTACTACTGTTACCTAGTGGCAGCAATACAACACTACTACTGTTACCTAGTGGCAGCAATACAACACTACTACTGTTACCTAGTGGCAGCAATACAACACTACTACTGTTACCTAGTGGCAGCAATACAACACTACTACTGTTACCTAGTGGCAGCAATACAACACTACTACTGTTACCTAGTGGCAGCAATACAACACTACTACTGTTACCTAGTGGCAGCAATACAACACTACTACTGTTACCTAGTGGCAGACAGCAATACAACACTACTACTGTTACCTAGTGGCAGACAGCAATACAACACTACTACTGTTACCTAGTGGCAGGCAGCAATACAACACTACTACTGTTACCTAGTGGCAGGCAGCAATACAACACTACTACTGTTACCTAGTGGCAGGCAGCAATACAACACTACTACTGTTACCTAGTGGCAGGCAGCAATACAACACTACTACTGTTACCTAGTGGCAGACAGCAATACAACACTACTAGTGTTACCTAGTGGCATGCAGCAATACAACACTACTACTGTTACCTAGTGGCAGCAATACAACACTACTACTGTTACCTAGTGGTAGGCAGCAATACAACACTACTGCTGTTACCTAGTGGTAGGCAGCAATACAACACTACTACTGTTACCTAGTGGCAGACAGCAATACAACACTACTACTGTTACCTAGTGGCAGGCAGCAATACAACACTACTACTGTTACCTAGTGGCAGCAATACAACACTACTACTGTTACCTAGTGGCAGACAGCAATACAACACTACTACTGTTACCTTGTGGCAGACAGCAATACAACACTACTACTGTTACCTTGTGGCAGGCAGCAATACAACACTACTACTGTTACCTTGTGGCAGGCAGCAATACAACACTACTACTGTTACCTAGTGGCAGCAATACAACACTACTACTGTTACCTAGTGGCAGCAATACAACACTACTACTGTTACCTAGTGGCAGGCAGCAATACAACACTACTACTGTTACCTAGTGGCAGACAGCAATACAACACTACTACTGTTACCTAGTGGTAGACAGCAATACAACACTACTACTGTTACCTAGTGGCAGCAATACAACACTACTACTGTTACCTAGTGGCAGGCAGCAATACAACACTACTACTGTTACCTAGTGGCAGACAGCAATACAACACTACTACTGTTACCTAGTGGTAGACAGCAATACAACACTACTACTGTTACCTAGTGGCAGCAATACAACACTACTACTGTTACCTAGTGGCAGCAATACAACACTACTAGTGTTACCTAGTGGCAGGCAGCAATACAACACTACTACTGTTACCTAGTGGCAGGCAGCAATACAACACTACTACTGTTACCTAGTTGCAGCAATACAACACTACTACTGTTACCTAGTGGCAGCAATACAACACTACTAGTGTTACCTAGTGGCAGGCAGCAATACAACACTACTACTGTTACCTAGTGGCAGGCAGCAATACAACACTACTGCTGTTACCTAGTGGCAGCAATACAACACTACTACTGTTACCTAGTTGCAGCAATACAACACTACTACTGTTACCTAGTGGCAGCAATACAACACTACTACTGTTACCTAGTGGCAGACAGCAATACAACACTACTACTGTTACCTAGTGGCAGCAATACAACACTACTACTGTTACCTAGTGGTAGGCAGCAATACAACACTACTGCTGTTACCTAGTGGTAGGCAGCAATACAACACTACTACTGTTACCTAGTGGCAGCAATACAACACTACTACTGTTACCTAGTGGCAGGCAGCAATACAACACTACTACTTTTACCTAGTGGCAGCAATACAACACTACTACTGTTACCTAGTGGCAGCAATACAACACTACTACTGTTACCTAATGGCAGACAGCAATACAACACTACTACTGTTACCTAGTGGCAGACAGCAATACAACACTACTACTGTTACCTAGTGGCAGACAGCAATACAACACTACTACTGTTACCTAGTGGCAGGCAGCAATACAACACTACTACTTTTACCTAGTGGCAGACAGCAATACAACACTACTACTGTTACCTAGTGGTAGACAGCAATACAACACTACTACTGTTACCTAGTGGCAGCAATACAACACTACTACTGTTACCTAGTGGCAGCAATACAACACTACTAGTGTTACCTAGTGGCAGCAATACAACACTACTACTGTTACCTAGTGGCAGACAGCAATACAACACTACTACTGTTACCTAGTGGCAGACAGCAATACAACACTACTACTGTTACCTAGTGGCAGCAATACAACACTACTACTGTTACCTAGTGGAAGCAATAATACACTACTACTGTTACCTAGTGGCAGCAATACAACACTACTACTGTTACCTAGTGGCAGGCAGCAATACAACACTACTACTGTTACCTAGTGGCAGGCAGCAATACAACACTACTACTGTTACCTAGTGGCAGGCAGCAATACAACACTACTACTGTTACCTAGTGGCAGCAATACAACACTACTAGTGTTACCTAGTGGCAGCAATACAACACTACTAGTGTTACCTAGTGGCAGACAGCAATACAACACTACTACTGTTACCTAGTGGCAGACAGCAATACAACACTACTACTGTTACCTAGTGGCAGACATCAATACAACACTACTACTGTTACCTAGTGGCAGACAGCAATACAACACTACTACTGTTACCTAGTGGCAGACAGCAATACAACACTACTACTGTTACCTAGTGGCAGACAGCAATACAACACTACTACTGTTACCTAGTGGCAGACAGCAATACAACACTACTACTGTTACCTAGTGGCAGACAGCAATACAACACTACTACTGTTACCTAGTGGCAGCAATACAACACTACTACTGTTACCTAGTGGCAGGCAGCAATACAACACTACTACTGTTACCTAGTGGCAGCAATACAACACTACTACTGTTACCTAGTGGCAGCAATACAACACTACTACTGTTACCTAGTGGCAGGCAGCAATACAACACTACTACTGTTACCTAGTGGCAGACAGCAATACAACACTACTACTGTTACCTAGTGGCAGACAGCAATACAACACTACTACTGTTACCTAGTGGCAGACAGCAATACAACACTACTACTGTTACCTAGTGGCAGACAGCAATACAACACTACTACTGTTACCTAGTGGCAGCAATACAACACTACTACTGTTACCTAGTGGTAGGCAGCAATACAACACTACTACTGTTACCTAGTGGCAGCAATACAACACTACTACTGTTACCTAGTGGCAGACAGCAATACAACACTACTACTGTTACCTAGTGGCAGACAGCAATACAACACTACTACTGTTACCTAGTGGCAGGCAGCAATACAACACTACTACTGTTACCTAGTGGCAGCAATACAACACTACTACTGTTACCTAGTGGCAGACAGCAATACAACACTACTACTGTTACCTAGTGGTAGACAGCAATACAACACTACTACTGTTACCTAGTGGTAGACAGCAATACAACACTACTACTGTTACCTAGTGGGAGACAGCAATACAACACTACTACTGTTACCTAGTGGTAGACAGCAATACAACACTACTACTGTTACCTAGTGGCAGCAATACAACACTACTACTGTTACCTAGTGGCAGCAATACGACACTACTACTGTTACCTAGTGGTAGACAGCAATACAACACTACTAGTGTTACCTAGTGGCAGGCAGCAATACAACACTACTACTGTTACCTAGTGGCAGGCAGCAATACAACACTACTACTGTTACCTAGTGGCAGGCAGCAATACAACACTACTACTGTTACCTAGTGGCAGCAATACAACACTCCTGCTGTTACCTAGTGGCAGCAATACAACACTACTACTGTTACCTAGTTGCAGCAATACAACACTACTACTGTTACCTAGTGGCAGGCAGCAATACAACACTACTACTGTTACCTAGTGGCAGCAATACAACACTACTACTGTTACCTAGTGGTAGGCAGCAATACAACACTACTGCTGTTACCTAGTGGTAGGCAGCAATACAACACTACTACTGTTACCTAGTGGCAGCAATACAACACTACTACTGTTACCTAGTGGCAGACAGCAATACAACACTACTACTGTTACCTAGTGGCAGGCAGCAATACAACACTACTACTTTTACCTAGTGGCAGCAATACAACACTACTACTGTTACCTAGTGGCAGCAATACAACACTACTAGTGTTACCTAGTGGCAGCAATACAACACTACTAGTGTTACCTAGTGGCAGCAATACAACACTACTACTGTTACCTAGTGGCAGACAGCAATACAACACTACTACTGTTACCTAGTGGCAGACAGCAATACAACACTACTACTGTTACCTAGTGGCAGACAGCAATACAACACTACTACTGTTACCTAGTGGCAGACAGCAATACAACACTACTACTGTTACCTAGTGGCAGCAATACAACACTACTACTGTTACCTAGTGGCAGCAATACAACACTACTACTGTTACCTAGTGGCAGCAATACAACACTACTACTGTTACCTAGTGGCAGCAATACAACACTACTACTGTTACCTAGTGGCAGCAATACAACACTACTACTGTTACCTAGTGGCAGCAATACAACACTACTACTGTTACCTAGTGGCAGGCAGCAATACAACACTACTACTGTTACCTAGTGGCAGGCAGCAATACAACACTACTACTGTTACCTAGTGGCAGGCAGCAATACAACACTACTACTGTTACCTAGTGGCAGGCAGCAATACAACACTACTACTGTTACCTAGTGGCAGACAGCAATACAACACTACTACTGTTACCTAGTGGCAGACAGCAATACAACACTACTACTGTTACCTAGTGGCAGACAGCAATACAACACTACTACTGTTACCTAGTGGCAGCAATACAACACTACTACTGTTACCTAGTGGTAGGCAGCAATACAACACTACTACTGTTACCTAGTGGCAGCAATACAACACTACTACTGTTACCTAGTGGCAGACAGCAATACAACACTACTACTGTTACCTAGTGGCAGGCAGCAATACAACACTACTACTGTTACCTAGTGGCAGACAGCAATACAACACTACTACTGTTACCTAGTGGTAGGCAGCAATACAACACTACTACTGTTACCTAGTGGTAGGCAGCAATACAACACTACTACTGTTACCTAGTGGCAGCAATACAACACTACTACTGTTACCTAGTGGCAGACAGCAATACAACACTACTACTGTTACCTAGTGGTAGACAGCAATACAACACTACTACTGTTACCTAGTGGTAGACAGCAATACAACACTACTACTGTTACCTAGTGGTAGACAGCAATACAACACTACTACTGTTACCTAGTGGTAGACAGCAATACAACACTACTACTGTTACCTAGTGGCAGCAATACAACACTACTACTGTTACCTAGTGGCAGCAATACAACACTACTACTGTTACCTAGTGGCAGCAATACGACACTACTACTGTTACCTAGTGGTAGACAGCAATACAACACTACTACTGTTACCTAGTGGCAGCAATACAACACTACTACTGTTACCTAGTGGCAGCAATACAACACTACTACTGTTACCTAGTGGCAGGCAGCAATACAACACTACTACTGTTACCTAGTGGCAGGCAGCAATACAACACTACTACTGTTACCTAGTGGCAGCAATACAACACTACTACTGTTACCTAGTGGCAGACAGCAATACAACACTACTACTGTTACCTAGTGGCAGACAGCAATACAACACTACTACTGTTACCTAGTGGCAGGCAGCAATACAACACTACTACTGTTACCTAGTGGCAGCAATACAGCACTACTACTGTTACCTAGTGGCAGGCAGCAATACAACACTACTACTGTTACCTAGTGGCAGGCAGCAATACAACACTACTACTGTTACCTAGTGGCAGGCAGCAATACAACACTACTACTGTTACCTAGTGGCAGACAGCAATACAACACTACTACTGTTACCTAGTGGCAGACTGCAATACAACACTACTACTGTTACCTAGTGGTAGACAGCAATACAACACTACTAGTGTTACCTAGTGGTAGACAGCAATACAACACTACTACTGTTACCTAGTGGCAGCAATACAACACTACTACTGTTACCTAGTGGCAGGCAGCAATACAACACTACTACTGTTACCTAGTGGCAGGCAGCAATACAACACTACTACTGTTACCTAGTGGCAGGCAGCAATACAACACTACTAGTGTTACCTAGTGGCAGCAATACAACACTACTACTGTTACCTAGTGGCAGCAATACAACACTACTACTGTTACCTAGTGGCAGCAATACAACACTACTACTGTTACCTAGTGGTAGGCAGCAATACAACACTACTACTGTTACCTAGTGGCAGCAATACAACACTACTACTGTTACCTAGTGGTAGACAGCAATACAACACTACTAGTGTTACCTAGTGGTAGACAGCAATACAACACTACTACTGTTACCTAGTGGTAGGCAGCAATACAACACTACTACTGTTACCTAGTGGTAGGCAGCAATACAACACTACTACTGTTACCTAGTGGTAGGCAGCAATACAACACTACTACTGTTACCTAGTGGCAGGCAGCAATACAACACTACTACTGTTACCTAGTGGCAGCAATACAACACTACTACTGTTACCTAGTGGCAGGCAGCAATACAACACTACTGCTGTTACCTAGTGGCAGGCAGCAATACAACACTACTACTGTTACCTAGTGGCAGGCAGCAATACAACACTACTAGTGTTACCTAGACCGCTACATGATTGATCGACAAACTCAACTCAGTAAAATTGTGAAATTACTTGTTTTTGCATGACTTTTTATGACTAAATATTAGCTTTAGGTTGTATATGTGCCGTTTATCTTGCCCAGTGGGAGAAAATGTATGTGTTTTGTGTATGTCTGCAGCCTATCCTGGAGTCAGGGGTGATAGTGTTAATGTGCGGTCTGACCCAGAGTGACAGTTCAGCCCTGAGGGTCAACGGCATTTGGGCTCTCATGGTGAGTCCCCACTTTACCCCCTCTCTGTCTTGCTCTGCTCGCCCACTTTACCTCTAAAAAAGGTTGCATAACCAAACTTCCCAGGTTTCTTAACAATCTTGGCTGGAGGATTCTCAGAATCAGTAGAGAATAGGCAGTGAGGGAAAGCTACAGCTGACAATCTTCCAACCAGACCTTTGGTAGTGTCTGTCGTTTTGCAACCCTAGTTTAGAAGGTGTCTGTCTAACCTACACCCTTGTGTGTGTGTGTGTGTGTGTGTGTGTGTTTAGAACATGGCGTTCCAAGCAGACCAGAAGTTGAAAGGGGAGATTGTGAGAGCTTTGGGGACGGAGCAGCTTTTCCGTCTGCTCTCTGACCCGGACACTAACGTCCTGATGAAGACCTTGGGCCTGCTACGGAACCTGCTCTCCACACGACCTGTAAGACAGACACACAGACAGACAGACACAGCTCTCCAAATTCCTTTAAAGACAAAATCTCTCTCTCTCTCTCTCAGCACATAGACCAGATCATGAGTTCCCATGGGAAGCAGATCATGCAGGCGGTCACTCTGATCCTGGAGGGGGAACACAGCATCGAGGTCAAGGAGCAGGTAGGACCCCCTCAACATACTGTAGGTCAAGGAGCAGGTAGGACCCACTCAACATACTGTAGGTCAAGGAGCAGGTAGGACCCACTCAACATACTGTAGGTCAAGGAGCAGGTAGGACCCTCTCAACATACTGTAGGTCAAGGAGCAGGTAGGACCCTCTCAACATACTGTAGGTCAAGGAGCAGGTAGGACCCCCTCAACATACTGTAGGTCAAGGAGCAGGTAGGACCCTCTCAACATACTGTAGGTCAAGGAGCAGGTAGGACCCCCTCAACATACTGTAGGTCAAGGAGCAGGTAGGACCCTCTCAACATACTGTAGGTCAAGGAGCAGGTAGGACCCCCTCAACATACTGTAGGTCAAGGAGCAGGTAGGACCCTCTCAACATACTGTAGGTCAAGGAGCAGGTAGGACCCCCTCAACATACTGTAGGTCATGGAGCAGGTAGGACCCTCTCAACATACTGTAGGTCAAGGAGCAGGTAGGACCCCCTCAACATACTGTAGGTCAAGGAGCAGGTAGGACCCTCTCAACATACTGTAGGTCAAGGAGCAGGTAGGACCCCCTCAACATACTGTAGGTCAAGGAGCAGGTAGGACCCCCTCAACATACTGTAGGTCAAGGAGCAGGTAGGACCCCCTCAACATACTGTAGGTCAAGGAGCAGGTAGGACCCCCTCAACATACTGTAGGTCAAGGAGCAGGTAGGACCCTCTCAACATACTGTAGGTCAAGGAGCAGGTAGGACCCACTCAACATACTGTAGATCAAGGAGCAGGTAGGACCCCCTCAACATACTGTAGGTCAAGGAGCAGGTAGGACCCCCTCAACATACTGTAGGTCAAGGAGCAGGTAGGACCCTCTCAACATACTGTAGGTCAAGGAGCAGGTAGGACCCCCTCAACATACTGTAGGTCAAGGAGCAGGTAGGACCAACTCAACATACTGTAGGTCAAGGAGCAGGTAGGACCCTCTCAACATACTGTAGGTCAAGGAGCAGGTAGGACCCCCTCAACATACTGTAGGTCAAGGAGCAGGTAGGACCCCCTCAACATACTGTAGGTCAAGGAGCAGGTAGGACCCTCTCAACATACTGTAGGTCAAGGAGCAGGTAGGACCCCCTCAACATACTGTAGGTCAAGGAGCAGGTAGGACCCCCTCAACATACTGTAGGTCAAGGAGCAGGTAGGACCCCCTCAACATACTGTAGGTCAAGGAGCAGGTAGGACCCACTCAACATACTGTAGGTCAAGGAGCAGGTAGGACCCACTCAACATACTGTAGGTCAAGGAGCAGGTAGGACCCCCTCAACATACTGTAGGTCAAGGAGCAGGTAGGACCCTCTCAACATACTGTAGGTCAAGGAGCAGGTAGGACCCTCTCAACATACTGTAGGTCAAGGAGCAGGTAGGACCCCCTCAACATACTGTAGGTCAAGGAGCAGGTAGGACCCCCTCAACATACTGTAGGTCAAGGTGCAGGTAGGACCCTCTCAACATACTGTAGGTCAAGGAGCAGGTAGGACCCTCTCAACATACTGTAGGTCAAGGAGCAGGTAGGACCCTCTCAACATAATGTAGGTCAAGGAGCAGGTAGGACCCTCTCAACATACTGTAGGTCAAGGAGCAGGTAGGACCCTCTCAACATACTGTAGGTCAAGGAGCAGGTAGGACCCTCTCAACATACTGTAGGTCAAGGAGCAGGTAGGACCCTCTCAACATACTGTAGGTCAAGGAGCAGGTAGGACCCTCTCAACATACTGTAGGTCAAGGAGCAGGTAGGACCCCCTCAACATACTGTAGGTCAAGGAGCAGGTAGGACCCCCTCAACATACTGTAGGTCAAGGAGCAGGTAGGACCCTCTCAACATACTGTAGGTCAAGGAGCAGGTAGGACCCCCTCAACATACTGTAGGTCAAGGAGCAGGTAGGACCCTCTCAACATACTGTAGGTCAAGGAGCAGGTAGGACCCCCTCAACATACTGTAGGTCAAGGAGCAGGTAGGACCCCCTCAACATACTGTAGGTCAAGGAGCAGGTAGGACCCCCTCAACATACTGTAGGTCAAGGAGCATGTAGGACCCCCTCAACATACTGTAGGTCAAGGAGCAGGTAGGACCCCCTCAACATACTGTAGGTCAAGGAGCAGGTAGGACCCCCTCAACATACTGTAGGTCAAGGAGCAGGTAGGACCCACTCAACATACTGTAGGTCAAGGAGCAGGTAGGAAACTCTCAACATACTGTAGGTCAAGGAGCAGGTAGGACCCTCTCAACATACTGTAGGTCAAGGAGCAGGTAGGACCCACTCAACATACTGTAGGTCAAGGAGCAGGTAGGACCCCCTCAACATACTGTAGGTCAGAACACCAGTGTCACTGGTCGTGTTCCTCTGCTCAGACATTGCCTGCATCAACCAACGATTGCGTGCCAAGTCATTGACTGTGCCGTTGGGCACCAGATTGCTGTAACATATGATGTGGGTAGCTGGTACGTAAAATACCTATCCAGATGGTGTACGATCTGGCATGCGTCAGCCACGCCTGGGCAGGGGAACACGACCTTTAACTGCTCTCTCTATTTCAGACACTCTGCATCCTAGCCAACATTGCTGATGGCAACACAGCCAAGGAACTCATCATGACCAATGACGACATCCTCCAGAAAATCAAATATTACATGGTAGAGTCTCTTCCCTCCATGAGCCACTGTAGCAATACTTAATGGTAAAATATAGGTTTGTTCTCAAATTCACTGAACTCTCTGTTGCCAACCTTGATATTTGCATGTATCCACTTGGGGTAATGTTTATTTAGAACGAGTTTGACCATCTCTCTACATACAGTACCAGTCAAACATTTGGACACACCTACTCATTCAAGGGTTATTCTTGTTCTTTACTATTTTCTACAATGTCGAGTAATAGTGAAGACATCAAAACTATGAAACTTTGCCTTGATGACAGCTTTGCACACTCTTGGCATTATCTCACCCAGCGTCACCAGGAATGCTTTTCCAACAGTCTTGAAGGAGTTCCCACATATGCTGAGCACTTGTTGGCTGCTTTTCCTTCACTCTGCGATCCAACTCATCCCAAACCATCTCAATTGGGATGAGGTCAGGTGATTGTGGAGGCCAGGTCATCTGATGCAGCACTCCATCGCTGTCCTTCTTGGTCAAATAGCCCTTACACAGCCTGGAGGTGTGTTTTGGGTCATTGTTCTGTTGAAAAACAAATGATAGTCCCATTAAGCGGAAACCAGATGGGATGGTGTATCGCTGCAGAATGCTGTGGTAGCCATGCTGGTTTAGTGTGCCTTGAATTCTAAATAAATCATGACAGTGTCACCAGCAAAGCACCATCACACCACCTCCATGCTTCACGGTGGGAACCACACATTCGGTCACCTACTCTGCGTCTCACAAAGACACAGCGGTTGGAACCAAAAATCTCAAATTTGGACTCATCCTACCAAAGGACAGATTTCCACCGGTCTAATGTCCATTGCTTGTGTTTTTTGGCCCAAGCAAGTCTCTTCTTCTTAGTGTCCTTTAGTAGTGGTTTCTTTGCAGCAATTCGACCATGAAGGCCTGATTCACGCAGTCTCCTCTGAACATTTGATGTCTGTTACTTGAACTCTGTGAAGCATTTATTTGGGCTGCAATCTGAGGTGCAGTTAACTCTAATGAACTTATCCTCTGCAGCAGAGGTAACTCTCTGGGTCTTCCTTTCCTGTGGCGGTCCTCATGAGAGCCAGTTTCATCATAGCGCTTGATGGTTTTTGTGACTGCACTTGAAGAAACTTTCAAAGTTATTGACATTTTTCGGATTGACTGGCCATGTCTTAAAGTAATGATGGACTGTCATTTCTCTTTGCTTATTTGAAATGTTCTTGCCATAATATGGACTTTTACCAAATAGGGCTATCTTCTGTATACCCCCCTACCTTGTCACAACAGAGCTGATTGGCTCAAACGCATTAAAGAAGGAAAGAGATTCCACAAATTAACTTTTAAGAGGGCACACCTGTTAATTGAAATGGATTCCAGGTGACTGCCTCATGAAGCTGGTTGAGAGAATGCAAAGGGTGTGCAAAGCTGTCATCAAGGCAAAGGGTGTCTACTTTGAAGAATCTAAAATATATTGTGATTTATTTAACACTTTTTTTGGTTACTACATGATTCCATGTGTTATTTAATCATTTTGACGTCTTCACTATTCTACAATGTGGATAATAATTTAAAAAAAGAAAGAAAAATCCTTGAATGAGTAGGTGTGTCAACTTGACTGGTACTGTATATGATTGACACATCTAAACCAAATACTGAAAACAGTTCTCTGTGGTGTCCTCTCAGGGTCACTCTAATGTGAAGCTCCAGCTGGCAGCAACATTCTGTATCTCCAACCTGATCTGGAATGAGGAGGACAATGAGGCCGATGCCATGACAGGTTGTTACATGCTGGGGGGGGCTGCCTGGGTGTTAGCTAGGAAAGGGCTAGTGGTTTTGGTGGATGTAGTGGTAAAGATTGTGGATCAAGTAAATACAAATTGGAACCGGAGTGCAGATGAAGCACGGTCTGTAACATACACTAATGTATTTACGCTCCATTACATCCCTGGTTTTCATCTGTGATTCCACTCAACATTCCACAAGCTCTGTTATGTAATGTTCAGTGCTTTACTGTTGGACTTGGTCTCTGCCTCCGGGTCCAACATCATCCCCTCTAACCTTCCTACGTCGGTGTCTCTGTTCTCAGGCTGCCAGGAGCGTCAGGACAAGCTGAGGGAGTTGGGCATTGTAGACATTCTGCACAAACTCACCCAGGCCTTAGACCCCAACCTCTGTGAAAGGTGTGACACACACGTGCGCGCTCATTATGTTGTAGGATAGTGTACTGACTCTCTCCGTCTCTCTCAGGGCGAAAACAGCGATGCAGCATTATATGGCGTGACCCCACGGGAGCAGTCTCAGATTTTGTTGCCCCTAACAACACAACTAACAAACCAACCGCCTGCCAGGAGGAGACCTGCCTCCTTGCTGCCATTGTTTTGTTCTAATCTCCTTCACTTTAATATTCAGTTTTTGTTTGGTTGCACAAAGACACCTTTTGAGCTGCAGCGACAGAGCCCCCTTCCTCATCACCCCAATACTGACCCCCATCCCAGCCGGAGACTTTAAGACAAGGTTGGATGGGGAAACGAGCACTTGCTGCTCACCAACAGTTACTGGGGGTAGGTTTCATTAGTAGTATTTTTTTATGCAAAGAGGTGAAGATTTTGTTTCTTGGACTTGATGTGAATGAAGAAAGGATTAGTAGTGTGCAGTACAGCAGCCAGCCATCGCAGCACAACGCCACCTTGTGGCCAGGAGGCCTTGGTACTTTTGGACTCGTTATTGAGGAGATGGACAGAAAGACGTCACAGAGCCAGGCTAAAGGGTCTGACGGACTAAAGGGTCTGATGGAGAGGCCAGGGTTGTGGGAGTATCGTTTCCTCTTGGTTTAATTTAGCTAATTATTCACTTGATATTATTATTATTTGAATGGCTTTGTCACAAGAGGACACGTTTGGGTAAAAAAGACTGTTAATTTTTCTTTTTGTGTGTGCATACATCCCTCGTAAATATATATAAACATATAAATATATTTTTGGAATTCGTATTTTTCATCTCTTTGTTTTCTTCCTGTGTCTGATCCTGGTTCCTACAGTAAGTAGGGTGTGTGTTTCTATGGTGAGCAGAGCAACAATGGGAGGATCCTGTTGTCAATAAAATATTTGTAATGTTTTTATTTAACCTTTTATTTAACTAGGCAAGTCAGTTAATTAAGAACAAATTCTTATTTACAATGACGGCCTAGGAACAGTGGGTTAGCTGCCTTGTTCAGTGGCAGAACCACAGATTTTTACCTTGTCAGCTCGGGGATTCGATCCAGCATCCTTTCGGTTACTGGCCCAACGCTCTAACCACTAGGATACCTGCCGCACCCCATAATGGTAGTACATGGACTGGACCCAGATTAATCTTAGTCTTGGACTAAAAAGCACTTTCAATGGAGAATCACCATTGAGCATAATTCTTAGTCCAGGACTAGGCTTAACCTGTATCTGGGGAAACCGGCCGTAGAGGGTCACTATAGTGTCAGCGGGTGACTCTGACACGCTCTAGTCTGTTACCTTTCAGGAGGCTCTAAGAGGTGGAGGTACAGCAAAGTTGTTTATCAATGTGGGGCAGGTGAAAAACGAGTCCCAAGTGTAACAACTGAACGTGTGCATCAGTTGGAGGTTCACAGGTTATAAGGGTATTACCCTGGTTGATTAAATCAACTTGAAATTGGGATATGAAACCACTGAACATCAAGACAAAGAGTCGGGTACAAAACATTACAGAAGCGTGGATCTTATAAAACAACACTTTATTGTTGTATCGTGTTTCTGGTAAAGTTGGTAAGAGTTAATAAAATACATCTGAAGCCTGTCCAAACGTCTGGCAGCACAGTAAGCCCACCCCCCCTCCCCTAGTTCTGAAACGAGCACATTCCTCTCATGCAGTTAGCTGTGACATGCATTAACATCTTGACCCCTGACCCGCTCCCTTTGTGTGCCACTCCTCCAACTCTCACACATCTCCACGCATCCTCAGCCTCATCCTCAGCCTTATCATCAGCCTCATCCTCAGCCTTATCCTCAGCCTTATCCTCAGCCTCATCCTCAGCCTTATCCTCAGCCTCAGCCTCATCCTCAGCCTCAGCCCGTTACAGAAAATAGAAACCAGTATCTCAATCTGACTGTGCCCCCCAAAACAACTCTAGTGCACCTAGTACACCGAGCACCAGACAACGCTAGTACAATTTGTCCTCTGACCACTTCAGCAATGTCTGAGCATTGTGTCTTTGTAGGATAAACCGGTGTCATCCAGAGGGTGACACTTAACCATGGGATGCAGATGATGCTGCGGACATGGCAGTTGTGTGTGCTTCAGTGGTGACTGCTGAGGCGAGGACGGCTCATAATAATGGCTTGAATTGTGTTTAATGGCTGGAATGGAGTGAATGGAATGGTATCAAATGTGTTTGATGCCATTTATGCCGTTCCAGCCGTTATTATGAGCCATCCTCCCCTCAGCAGCCTCCACTGGTGTGCTTGTTGGTGCGTGTGGGTTTTGATATGACGCTGTTAAACTGACGCTGAGATGTCTCTGGTTGAACTAGCGATGGACGAAAAAAAGGCCAGAACACCCCAATCCAACAAAATATATTAACACACATTCTACATAAAATAAATTACTTTCAAAATAAAAGTGAGGTGTTCGTAATGGTCAATGGCTTGTAAATCACAACATAATCACCAGGTGTGGATGATATGTGCTATATGATGTGTTCGACTAGCAGTGTGTGTGTTCCAAGGAGAAGGCACGAATGGCTGGATGGCTAAAGCTGGAGTTGATGTGGGAACTCATTCACTGTACAGTCTGCTTTTCACTCATAGACCTACTGTATATTCCACTCACCCACCAGTATGCATGGCTTCTTAAACATAAACCTGTCCTCTGTGGCACACCGGCTCCCTCCCTTCTACCTCCAAAACCTACTGAGGTGCTGTCTTCATGTTTTGGTGGGTTCCATGTGTTTTGTAAGCTCACTGATTGTCTTGTGTTGAATATGGCCACTTGTTGGAGGGAGAGAACTGATTGTGTGTGTCGGCTGGATTGGCACTTATAGGATGTCACATAATGTAAGACCACAGTGCAAGTGTGTTTGTACTTTGTGGAGATGTATGTAACAAATCACCCCCATATAACAAGTAGAAACTCTGAAGAAATATGAAGTTGATGTTAAATGAACTCATTTGAAATCAGCCATGGTTGGTATTCAAGCAATAGATGTTAGTATAATTTTGAAACCACACAACAGAGGTTGAACTAGAGTTTACATTCCCAGTCCTATATACTGTATGTGATGTCATGAAGGGGTGGTTGGTTGGGAACATTTGGCCAGGAGAGGAGTAGGGATGCACATTTCACTTATGACATCATGAAGTCCATAGACAGAGGAGGATATGTTGTAACATGACCAGAGTGCCTGATCAGAGTCCTGTTAGAACTGGTGTCTTGCTACTGTCCTGGTGGTCTATTTTTCAGTGGTGCTATTGGTTTCCACCTATAGTCATTTTGATCTCTGACTGCCTGTGTGCCTCACAGGTTCAATGTTGTATTCTGGACGAGCGGGCTATGTACTCTTCTCTTTATTCTGTCTCCTCTCCTGTTTCTTCTTGCATGTAATCTGTCTCTGTCACAGAGCTGGCCCTTCCTCGTCCATGTAGCTGATGTGCTCCATCATCTGGGAGCGTCTCTCCCCCCTCTCTCCTCCCCTCTCCTGCATCTCCAGCTCCAGATGTCCTGCCTCCAGCCTGGTGCCCCCCTGCGTCTCCCCCCTCAGAGAGTCCAGGGAGAACGGGCCCAGGGAGAGGGTCGAGGGGTAAGCAGAGGGGAGGGGAGGGATGAGGGGAGTGGAATAGGAAGAGGGGAAGACCAACTTCAGCTTATGGTCTCCAGGCGAGGAGCTGAGTGACGGGGGAGCGGAGCAATGGGAGGAAGGCGGGGGCGTGTTGTCCTGGGAGGGGGGCGGTGGGAGCAGGCCCCTGCTGTGGCTGCCGGATCGTGAGTGATGGGGAACCTGGCAGGGAGAGCAGGAGGGGGAGGAGGAGAGGGACAAGGAGAAAGAGAGGGAGGGGGACATGGTGCCGGAGGCTAGGGTACATCTGTCCTGGGCAGAGGGAAGGAAACTGTTGCTGGAGGTGGTGTGGTTGGAGAGGTGGGGTGACCCCCCCATGTCTCCTGTCCCAGGGGAAGGGGGGTTGGAGTGGGGTAAGTCCTTAGAACTTCTCTCTGGGGAGATTGGAGACTGGTTCTGGGCTGGAGGCCTCTGTGGAGGGGGGGTTGGGAGGAGGCAACTTGGCAAGCCCACGTTCCCCGTGTCAGCACTATCCATGTCCAATAGCGAGCAGGACTGTGTTCGTTGGGGGTCGTGCGACGGGGAGCAGGGCAGGGCTGGAGGTGGGACCACCAGAGGTGTGTTGGAGGACGGTTTGTTGGCACTGCTGGGGGGTGGAGTCAGCATGGACGTCATGGCTGTCAGGATTGGCTGAGGCGCCACAAGGAGGAGGGGCCGGAGCAGGCGTGCCATTTCGTTTAGCTCCTGGCTGAGATGAGAGACTTGCTGGGAGAGAGTGCTCATCTGTGGACAAGACGTACAGATACATGACTGACACTTGGGAGTTAGGAGTTTTACGTGTTATGGTACTGTGTGTTTATGTTGTGAGATTCATGGATCCTAGGACACCCTGAAAATCAACTACGACCTCTCACCTCGTCACTCAGCTTAGAAACACTCTGCTTGATATCTGACTGCTCCAGGATCCCTACACACACACACACACACACACACACACACACACACACACACACACACACACACACACACACACACACACACACACACACACACACACACACACACACACACACACACGGAGAGAGAGATGTAAGTTCCTGTTAAAATACGTGTTGGAGAGTGAGAGCAGCAACAGACTAGTGGGGAGAAGATTGTATTTGTATTTATTATGGATCCCCATTAGTTCCTGCCAAGGCAGCAGCTACTCTTCTTGGAGTCCAGCTAAATTAAGGCAGTTATACATTTTAAAAACGTTACAATACATTCACAACAGATGTCACAACATATTAAGTGTGTGCCCTCAGGTCCCTACTCTACTACCACATATCTACAACACAAAATCCATTTGTACCTTTGTGTATAGTGTGTATGTTATCGTGTGCCTGTTTGTGTTGTTTCACAGTCCTCCTCTGTTCCATAAGGTGTATTTTTTATCTGTTTTTAAATCAAATGTTACTGCTTGCATGAGTTACTTGATGTGGAATAGAGTTCCATGTAGTCATGGCTCTATGTCGTACTGTGCGCCTCCCATAGTCTGTTCTGGACTTGGGGACTGTGACGAGACCTCTGGTGGCATGTCTTGTGGGGTATGCATGGGTGTCCGAGCTGTGTGCTAGTAGTTCAAACAGACAGCTCGGTGCATTCAACATGTCAATATCGCTCATCAATCCAATTAGTGATGAAGTCAATCTCTCCTCCACTTTGAGCCTGGAGAGATTGACATGCATATTATTGTTAGCTCTCTGTACATACAAGAGCCAGCCGTGCTGCCCTGTTCTCACCAATTGCAATTGTCCTAAGTTCCTCTTTGTGGCACATGACCACACGACTGAACTGTAGTCCATGTTCGACTAAACTAGTGCTGTTAAGAAGGTAGAGCAGCACTTTATTATGGACAGACTTCTCCCGATCCTAGCTACTGTTGTATCAATATGTTTTGACCATGACACTTAACAATAGCTACAGGGTTACTCCAAGTTTAACATGATAGTTTACAGGGTTACTCCAAGAAATTTAGTCTCCTCAACTTGCTCAATTACCACATTACTAATTTCAAGATTTAGTTGAGGTTTAGGGTTTAGTGAATGATTTATCCCAAATACAATTATTTTAGTTTTTGAAATATTTAGGACTAACTTATTCCTTGCCACCCACTCTGAAACTAACTGCAGCTCTTTAAGTGTTGCAGTCATTTCAGTTGCTGTGGTAGCTGACGTGTATAGTGTTGAGTCATCCGCATACAGTTCAAGTCTGAAGTTTACATACGCCTTAGCCAAAGACAATTAAACTCAGTTTTTCACAATTCCTGACATTTAATCCAAGTAAAAATTCCCTGTCTTTGGTCAGTTAGGATCGCCACTTTATTTTAAGAATGTGAAATGTCAGAATAATAGTAGAGTGAATAATTTATTTCAGCTTTTATTTCTTTCATCACATTCCCAGTGGATCAGAAGTTTACATACATTCAATTGGTATTTGGTAGCATTGTCTTTAAATTGTTTAACTTGGGTCAAACGTTTCAGGTAGCCTTCCACAAGCTTCCCACAATAAGTTGGGTGAATTTTGGCCCATTCCTCCTGACAGAGCTGGTCTAACTGAGTCAGGTTTGTAGGCCTCCTTGCTCGCAAATGTTCTATAGGATTGAGGTCAGGGCTTTGTGATGGCCACTCCAATACCTTGACTTTGTTGTCCTTAAGCCATTTTGCCACAACATTGTCCATTTGGAAGACCCATTTGCGACCAAGCTTTAACTTCCTGACTGATGTCTTGAGATGTTGCTTCAATATATCCACATAATTTTCCTGCCTCATGATGTCATCTATTTTGGGAAGTGCACCAGCCCCTCCTGCAGCAAAGCACCCCCACGACATGATGCTGCCACCCCCGTGCTTCACGGTTGGGATGGTGTTCTACGGCTTGCAAGCCTCCCCCTTTTTCCTCCAAACATAACGATGGTCATTATGGCCAAACAGTTCTATTTTTGTTTTAACAGACCAGAGGACATTTCTCCAAAAAGTACGATCTTTGTCCCCATGTGCAGTTGCAAACCGTAGTCTGACTTTTTTTATGGCGGTTTTGGAGCAGTGGCTTCTTCCTTGCTGAGTGGCCTTTCAGGTTATGTTGATATAGGACTCGTTTTACTGTGGATATAGATAATTTTGTACCTGTTTCCTCCAGCATCTTCACAAGGTCCTTTGCTGTTGTTCTGAGATTGATTTGCACTTTTCGCACCAAAGTACGTTCATCTCTAGGAGACAGAATGAGTCTCCTTCCTGAGCGGTATGATGGCTGCGTGGTCCCATGGTGTTTATACTTGCGTACTATTGTTTGTACAGATGAACGTGGTACCTTCAGGCGTTTGGAAATTTCTCCCAAGGATGAACCAGACATGTGGAGGTCTACAATTGTTTTTCTGAGGTCTTGGCTGATTTCTTTTGATTTACCCATGATGTCAAGCAAAGAGGCACTGAGTTTGAAGGTAGGCCTTGAAATACATCCACAGGTACACCTCCAATTGACTCAAATGATGTCAATCAGAAGCTTCTAAAGCTATGACAACATTTTCTGGAATTTTCTAAGCTGTTTAAAAGGCACAGTCAACTTAGTGTATGTAAACTTCTGACCCACTGTAATTGTGATACAGTGAATTATGAGTGAAATAATCTGTCTGTAAACAATTGTTGGAAAAATTACTTGTGTCATCCACAAAGTAGATGTCCTAACTGACTTGCCAAAACTATAGTTTGTTGACAAGAAATTTGCAGAGTGGTTGAAAAACGAGTTTTAATGATGCCAACCTAAGTGTAAACTTTTACTTTAACTGTACATAGACACACTGGCTATGCTCAAAGCAAGTGGCATGTCGTTAGTAAAGATTGAAAAAAGTAAGAGGCCTAGACAGCTGCTTTGGGGAATTTCTGATTCTACCTGGATTTTGTTGGAGAGGCTTCCATTAAAGAACACCCTATGTTCTGTTAGACAGGTAACTCTTTATCCACATTATAGCAGGGGGTGTAAAGCCATAACACAAGTTTTTCCAGCAACCGACTGATCAATAATGTCAAAAGCCGCACTAAAGTCTAACAAAACAGCCCCCACAATCTTTTTATCATCAATTTCTCTCAGCCAATCATCAGTCATTTGTGTAAGTGATGTGCTTGTTGAATGTCCTTCCCTATAAGCATGCTGAAAGTTTGTTGTCAATTTGTTTAATGTAAAATAGCATTGTTTCTAGTCAAATACAATTTTCTTCCAAAAGTTTACAAAGGCTTAGTAACAGGCTGACTGGTCGGCTATTTGAGCCAGTAAAGAGGGCTTTGCTATCCTTAGGTAGGGGAATAACTTTTGCCTTCCTCCAGGGCACACACTTTCTATAGTAGGCTTGTCATTGTTGATAGACAACAATCATTTTTTTCACCTCTTCCACACTTACTTTACGGATTTCAAAATTACAATGCTTGTCTTTCTTAATTTGGTCAGATATACTTGGATGTGTAGTGTCAGCGTTTGTTGCTGGCATGTCATGCCTAAGTTTGCTCATCTTGCTCATCTAAAGTAGTGGTCAATATCAGTGGGTTTTGTGATGAATGAGCACTCTGATTCTATGAATGAAGAAGCTGAGTTTTCCTTTTGGCCAACATTTCATTTAAGGTGCTCCAAAGCTTTTTACTATCATTCTTTGTCATTTATCTTTGTTTCAGAGTGTAGTTTCTTCTTCGTTTTATTCAGTTTAGTCACACGATTTCTCAATTTGCAGTATGTTTGCTAATCGGTTGTACAGCCAGACCTATTTGCCATTTATTTTGCCTCATCCCTCTCAACCACACAGTTGTTCAATTCCTCTTCACTCATTGTCTTAATTGTTGCATGCTTATTAGTAATTGGGATAAGCAATTTCATAAATGTGTCAAGTGCAGCGTCGGGTTGCTCATTACACACCACGGACAAACAAATATTCTTTACATCAACAACATAGGAATCGCTACAAAACTTTGTATTACCTAGTCCTGGGGATGGTTGACCACTGTGTACCAGCCTGGAGCGAAACTCAAACTTCTGGGATGAGTTCACACTGCTCTCTGTCTCAATACCATCCACAAACCTAGAAAGAGAGAGAGAGAGAGAGAGGAATAAAGATCAATAAACACACCAACATTGTCAACCAACAAGTTGAGCGCCATCAATTTAAGCCCTGCTTCCTCATCCTTTTTTCTCTCCCATTTCCATTTCTCCTCCTCTCTACTCCACTCTAAATGGGTTGTTTCACAAATTCAGTGCCTTTTGAGTGTAACTTGCAACAAATTTTCTTTTGATTTCACCTCATTTTAACATTCTATCATAAAGAACACATTTTCAACTTCATAAAAAACTAAATTTCCCATCTCGAGATGTTAAATAAAAACAATACTACACTGCTCAAAAAAATAAAGGGAACACTTAAACAACACAATGTAACTCCAAGTCAATCACACTTCTATGAAATCAAACTGTCCACTTAGGAAGCAACACTGATTGACAATAAATTTCACATGCTGTTGTGCAAATGGAATAGACAAAAGGTGGAAATTATAGGCAATTAGCAAGACACCCCCAAAAAAGGAGTGATTCTGCAGGTGGTGACCACAGACATGTCCAGAGCATGGAGGCGCTACCAGGAGACAGGCCAGTACATCAGGAGACGTGGAGGAGGCCATAGGAGGGCAACAACCCAGCAGCAGGACCGCTACCTCCGCCTTTGTGCCAGGAGGTGCACTGTCAGAGCCCTGCAAAATGACCTCCAGCAGGCCACAAATGTGCATGTGTCTGCTCAAACGGTCAGAAACAGACTCCATGAGGGTGGTATGAGGGCCCGACGTCCACAGGTGGGGGTTGTGCTTACAGCCCAACACCGTGCAGGACGTTTGGCATTTGCCAGAGAACACCAAGATTGGCAAATTCGCCACTGGCGCCCTGTGCTCTTCACAGATGAAAGCAGATTCACACTGAGCACATGAGCACATGTGACAGACGTGACTCTGGAGACGCCGTGGAGAACGTTCTGCTGCCTGCAACATCCTCCAGCATGACCGGTTTGGCGGTGGGTCAGTCATGGTGTGTGGTGGCATTTCTTTGTGGGGCCGCACAGCCCTCCATGTGCTCGCCAGAGGTAGCCTGACTGCCATTAGGTACCGAGATGAGATCCTCAGACCCCTTGTGAGACCATATGCTGACACATGCACATTTGTGGTCTGCTGGAGGTCATTTTGCAGGGCTCTGGCAGTGCACCTCCTGGCACAAAGGCGGAGGTAGCGGTCCTGCTGCTGGGTTGTTGCCCTCCTACGGCCTCCTCCACGTCTCCTGATGTACTGGCCTGTCTCCTGGTAGCGCCTCCATGCTCTGGACACTACGCTGACAGACACAGCAAACCTTTTTGCCACAGCTCGCATTGATGTGCCATCCTGGATGAACTGCACTACCTGAGCCACTTGTGTGGGTTGTAGACTCCGTCTCATGCTACCACTAGAGTGAGAGCACCGCCAGCATTTAAAGGTGACCAAAACATCAGCCAGGAAGCATAGGAACTGAGAAGTGGTCTGTGGTCACCACCTGCAGAATCACTCCTTTTTTTGGGGTGTCTTGCTAATTGCCTATAATTTCCACCTTTTGTCTATTCCATTTGCACAACAGCATGTGAAATTTATTGTCAATCAGTGTTGCTTCCTAATTGGACAGTTTGATTTCACAGAAGTGTGATTGACTTGGAGTTACATTGTGTTGTGTAAGTGTTCCCTTTATTTTTTTGAGCAGTGTATATTAAGTGCAGGGTTGACCGTATCAGGGTTGACTGTAACATGGTTGAGGATTTAATCTTAAATCAGCCATAAATCCTCTTGTTACAGAGGGAATAGAAGTTTGTTATGTGGAACAAGACATCAGAAAATGGCCAAAAAGAGTAGAACCAGCTCCCCTGCTTTTACACTGTGATTTCACTACTAGATGTCCCATTTCTATTTTTTAAAGGAAGAGTTTCACCATATTGAACCGAGTTCAGTTCAGGTAACAGAGTTGACCTTAAAATGAGGGACAGACATTAATCACTAATCACATGAAATAAAGCATCTTCAGACATGACTTTGTCAAAGCAACAGAATAACTAGGACTTTACAATGCCGTTGGGGAGATTTTTTGATTAAGTGGGTTAATCTTCCTAGAAGTGAAACAGGGTTGACGGAGGGACATGACAAAATGCAGAATTTTAGCACTTTAGCAAGCCTTTATTCATATAAAAAAATCTGATTTGATTGAATTCTCCATATGATCTATATTAAAGGGCACTTCATTTAATATAACAGGATTTTTAAATTCAATATTGGTGAAAAATGTATATTTTCGTGGAATGACCCATATGTTGCAAAACTTTGTGTGCGTGCATGCGTGATTTGTGTGTGTGTGTGTGTGTGTGTGTGTGTAGAATGACTAAGTGTGTGTTTTTCCTACCTTGGACTAAGCTCCAGTGGCGCACTGCTGAAGCTGACCACAGGTATCTGCAGGGTGGGGGGGTGGGTGTGTTCTGGGGGGGGGCGGAAGGGTCGAGGGTGCAGCAGTGGCGAACGCAGGGGCGAGTTGAGAACCCTGGTCAGACGTCGAGGGGAACGGGGGGCACGCGACACAGAGCTCTGCTCTTCATCACCCTCCTCATCTTCCTTAATGGAAGACAGCTTCTTCACCAGACTTCCATTACTCTCCCAGTCCACCTGTGGAGAGATACATGGGGAGAGAGTGAGGGAATGGGAGGGGGAGAGCAACCAAGAGGGAGGGAGGGGGAGAGAGAGAAGTGATTAGGGTCAATTTTTTATTTTATTTATTTATTTCACCTTTATTTAACCAGGTAGGCAAGTTGAGAACAAGTTCTCATTTACAATTGCGACTTGGCCAAGATAAAGCAAAGCAGTTCGACACATACAACACAGAGTTACACATGGAGTAAAACAAACATACAGTCAATAATACAGTAGAAAAAAATAAGTATATACAATGTGAGCAAATGAGGTGAGATAAGGGAGGTAAAGGCAAAAAAAAGGCCATGGTGGCGAAGTAAATACAATATAGCAAGTAAAGCACTGGAATGGTAGATTTGCAGTGGAAGAATGTGCAAAGTAGAGATAGAAATAATGGGGTGCAAAGGAGCAAAATAAATAAATAGAGTAGGCGGAGAGGTAGTTGTTTGGGCTAAATTGTAGATGGGCTATGTACAGGTGCAGTAATTTGTGAGCTGCTCTGACAGCTGGTGCTTAAAGCTAGTGAGGGAAATAAGTGTTTCCAGTTTCAGAGATTTTTGTAGTTCATTCCAGTCATTGGCAGCAGAGAACTGGAAGGAGAGGCGGCCAAAGGAAGAATTGGCTTTGGGGGTGACGTGAAATATACCTGCTGGAACGCGTAATACAGGTGGGTGCTGCTATAGTGACCAGCGAGCTGAGATAAGGGGAGATTTTACCTAGCAGGGTCTTGTAGATGACCTGGAGCCAGTGGGTTTGGTGACGAGTATGAAGCGAGGGCCAGCCAACGAGAGCGTACAGGTCGCAGTGGTGGGTAGTATATGGGGCTTTGATGATAAAACGGATGGCACTGTGATAGACTGCATCCAATTTATTGAGTAGGGTATTGGAGGCTATTTTGTAAATGACATCGCTGAAGTCGAGGATCAGTAGGATGATCAGTTTTATGAGTGTATGTTTGGCAGCATGAGTGAAGGATGCTTTGTTGCGAAATAGGAAGCCAATTCTAGATTTAACTTTGGATTGGAGATGTTTGATGTGAGTCTGGAAGGAGAGTTTACAGTCTAACCAGACACCTAGGTATTTGTAGTTGTCCACATATTCTAAGTCAGAACCGTCCAGAGTAGTGATGTTGGATGGGCGGGCAGGTGCAGGCAGCGATCGGTTGAAGAGCATGGATTTAGTTTTCCTTGTATTTAAGAGCAGTTGGAGGCCACGGAAGGAGAGTTGTATGGCATTGAAACTCGTCTGGAGGGTTGTTAACAGAGTGTCCAAAGAAGTGCCAGAAGTATACAGAATGGTGTCGTCTGTGTAGAGGTGGATCAGAGACTCACCAGCAGCAAGAGCGACATCATTGATGTATACAGAGGAGAGTCGGTCCAAGAATTTGTTCCTGGTTCTAAATTTCTTGAATGGGGCATGCTTATTTAAGATGGTGAGGAAGGCATTTAAAAAAAATAACCAGGCATCCTCTACTAACGGCATCCTCTACTCTACGGGCCAGGTCGATTAGAAAGGCCTGCTCGCTGAAGTGTTTCAGGGAGCGTTTGACAGTGATGAGGGGTGGTCGTTTGATCGCAGACCCATTACTGACGCAGGCAATGAGGCAGTGATCGCTGAGATCTTGGTTGAAAACAACAGACGTGTATTTAGAGGGCAAGTTGGTTAGGATGATATCTATGAGGGTGCCAGTGTTTACGGCTTTGGGGTTGTACATGGTGGGTTCATTGATAATTTGTGTGAGATTGAGGGCATCAAGCTTAGATTGTAGGATGGCTGGGGTGTTAAGCATGTCCCAGTTTAGATCACCTAGCAGCACGAGCTCTGAAGATAAATGGGAGGCAATCAGTTCACATATGGTGTCCAGAGCACATTCAACTATACGAAAGCATCAGATAGGTGTAAACTAAATAATATCTAATTCCTTCAGATTTTTCTCCAGAGTTAGGCTTTAGGAATAGGCTTTAGGAGAAGGGGAAGGGGCTAGATGTGTTTTTTCAGACCAGGCTAGAGGCAAGGTTGAGTGGTGAATGATAACGATCCACAACACAAGACCACAGTAGCCTAGAGAAGGTGCAGTAACACCACAGTACCAGTGGGAGGCAGACTTGTACCACTCTAGTCCCAGCTTCCCAGCTTTATGATATATCCATTCCTCACACACACACTTCCATTCATCCCTGCCCCTATCCCTCTCATTCATCCCTGCCCCTATCCCTCTCATTCATCCCTGCCCCTATCCCTCTCATTCATCCCTGCCCCTATCCCTCTCATTCATCCCTGCCCCTATCCCTCTCATTCATCCCTGCCCCTATCCCTCTCATTCATCCCTGCCCCTATCCCTCTCATTCATCCCTGCCCCTATCCCTCTCATTCATCCCTGCCCCTATCCCTCTCATTCATCCCTGCCCCTATCCCTCTCATTCATCCCTGCCCCTATCCCTCTCATTCATCCCTGCCCCTATCCCTCTCATTCATCCCTGCCCCTATCCCTCTCATTCATCCCTGCCCCTATCCCTCTCATTCATCCCTGCCCCTATCCCTCTCATTCATCCCTGCCCCTATCCCTCTCATTCATCCCTGCCCCTATCCCTCTCATTCATCCCTGCCCCTATCCCTCTCATTCATCCCTGCCCCTATCCCTCTCATTCATCCCTGCCCCTATCCCTCTCATTCATCCCTGCCCCTATCCCTCTCATTCATCCCTGCCCCTATCCCTCTCATTCATCCCTGCCCCTATCCCTCTCATTCATCCCTGCCCCTATCCCTCTCATCCATCCCTGCCCCTATCCCTCTCATTCATCCCTGCCCCTATCCCTCTCATTCATCCCTGCCCCTATCCCTCTCATTCATCCCTGCCCCTATCCCTCTCATTCATCCCTGCCCCTATCCCTCTCATTCATCCCTGCCCCTACCATCCTCACCCAGTCCTCCACTACCACCCTCACCCAGTCCTCCACTACCATCCTCACCCAGCCCTCTACTACCACCCTCACCCAGTCCTCCACTACCACCCTCACCCAGTCCTCCACTACCACCCTCAACCAGCCCTCCACTACCATCCTCACCCAGCCCTCCACTACCATCCTCACCCAGCCCTCCACTACCATCCTCAACCAGCCCTCCACTACCATCCTCACCCAGCCCTCCACTACCATCCTCACCCAGCCCTCCACTACCATCCTCACCCAGCCCTCCACTACCATCCTCAACCAGCCCTCCACTACCATCCTCACCCAGCCCTCCACTACCATCCTCACCCAGCCCTCCACTACCATCCTCACCCAGCCCTCCACTACCATCCTCAACCAGCCCTCCACTACCATCCTCAACCAGCCCTCCACTACCATCCTCACCCAGCCCTCCACTACCATCCTCACCCAGCCCTCCACTACCATCCTCACCCAGCCCTCCACTACCACCCTCACCCAGACCTCCACTACCACCCTCACCCAGCCCTCCACTACCATCCTCACCCAGTCCTCCACTACCACCCTCACCCAGCCCTCCACTACCACCCTCACCCAGCCCTCCACTACCCCTCTCACCCAGCCCTCCACTACCACCCTCACCCAGTCCTCCACTACCACCCTCACCCAGTCCTCCACTACCACCCTCACCCAGTCCTCCACTACCACCCTCACCCAGCCCTCCACTACCACCCTCACCCAGCCCTCCACTACCATCCTCACCCAGCCCTCCACTACCATCCTCACCCAGTCCTCCACTACCATCCTCAACCAGCCCTCCACTACCATCCTCACCCAGTCCTCCACTACCACCCTCACACAGTCCTCCACTAACACCCTCAACCAGCCCTCCACTACCATCCTCACCCTGCCCTCCCCTGCCCCTCTCCCCCAGCCCTCCCCTACCCCTCTCCCCCAGCCCTCCCTTACCCCTCTCACCCAACCCCCCCTAACCCTCTCACCCTGCCCCTCTCCCCCAGCCCTCCCCTACCCCTCTCCCCCAGCCATCCCCTACCCCTCTCACCCTGCCCCTCTCCCCCAGCCCTCCCCTACCCCTCTCCCCCAGCCCTCCCTTGCCCCTCTCCCCCAGCCCTCCCCTACCCCTCTCACCCTGCCCCTCTCCCCCAGCCCTCCCCTACCCCTCTCCCCCAGCCCTCCCCTACCCCTCTCACCCTGCCCCTCTCCCCCAGCCCTCCCCTACCCCTCTCACCCTGCCCCTCTCCCCCAGCCCTCCCCTACCCCTCTCCCCCAGCCCTCCCCTACCCCTCTCCCCCAGCCCTCCCCTACCCCTCTCACCCTGCCCCTCTCCCCCAGCCCTCCCCTACCCCTCTCCCCCAGCCCTCCCCTAACCCTCTCACCCTACCCCTCTCCCCCAGCCCTCCCCTACCCCTCTCCCCCAGCCCTCCCCTACCCCTCTCCCCCCCCCCTACCCCTCTCACCCTGCCCCTCTCCCCCAGCCCCCCCTACCCCTCTCACCCTGCCCCTCTCCCCCAGCCCTCCCCTACCCCTCTCCCCCAGCCCTCCCCTACCCCTCTCACCCTGCCCCTCTCCCCCAGCCCTCCCCTACCCCTCTCACCCAACGTCAAATTAATAATACAACAATGTTCTCAGAGACAAACATGATTTCTAAAAGCCGAGGAGCCAAACAAAGCGGGAATTAGCGGGCTATGAGATTACATGAGAAGGCGTTGTGTTGAAAGGACAAGCTAAATCTACTAGTCTTAGACCACAGGGAACACCTGCTACAACACATTACTAAAGGGGGAGGGGAGGGAGGGAGGGAGAGGCTGTGTTTAATTGTTCTGACCTTACAGATACCAGGTGGTGCCAGTTTGTGTGTGTGTGTGTGTGTGTGTGTGTGTGTGTGTGTGTGAGAGAGAAGGTATATCTCATCCACTATCTAAACAGAGAGCTTGTACCTGAATCGATATGACATGTCCATAGACCTCTTCAGTAAATGAGATAATGGATCCATATGACATGTCCATAGACCTCTTCAGTAAATGAGATAATGGATCCATATGACATGTCCATAGACCTCTTCAGTTAATGGGATAATGAATCCATATGACATGTCCATAGACCTCTTCAGTTAATGGGATAATGAATCCATATGACATGTCCATAGACCTCTTCAGTAAATGAGATAATGAATCCATATGACATGTCCATAGACCTCTTCAGTTAATGGGATAATGAATCCATATGACATGTCCATAGACCTCTTCAGTAAATGGGATAATGAATCCATATGACATGTCCATAGACTCCTTCAGTTAATGGGATAATGGATCCATATGACATGTCCATAGACCTCATCAGTTAATGGGATAATGAATCCATATGACATGTCCATAGGCCTCTTCAGTTAATGGGATAATGAATCCATATGACATGTCCATAGACCTCTTCAGTAAATGGGATAATGAATGGGTGTGATATTTCACCATGTGGACAAGCCCACACCCCTTTCTCTCTCTTCTCTGTTTTCTACTCTTCCCTCTGCTTTCACTTTGATCAAAGACTCTTATTGTTTTATTCATTTAACCTTTATTTAACCAGGGGAAACCTATTGATCAACATGACACAAACCATTTACAATTTCACATTACAACAAATTAAATTCAAAAGCGACTGATAAAATTACAAATCAATCACAAGTGCAGTTCTCTTACCACATTCCTCATCAAAGTCCTGAACTGGCTATTTCTCTCTCTCTCACTCTGTCTCTCTCAATTCAATTCAATTGGCTTTATTATCTCTCTCAATTCAATTCAAGGGGCTTTATTGGCATAGGAAACGTGTTTACATTGCCAAAGCAAGTGAAATGGATAAACAAAAGTGAAATAAACAGTAAATATTACACTCACACAAGTTCCAAAATAATAGAGACATTTGCAAATTACTTAAAGTACAAAAGGGAAAATAAATAAACATAAATATGGGTTGTATTTACAATGGTGTTTGTTTTTCACTGGTTGCCCTTTTCTTGTGGCAACAGGTCACAAATCTTGCTGCTGTGATGGCACACTGTGGTATTTCACCCAGTAGATATGGGAGTTTATCAAAATCAGATTTGTTTTCAAATTCTTTGTTGGATCTGTGTAATCTGAGGGAAATATCTGTCTCTAATATGGTCATACATTTGGCAGGAGGTTAGGAAGTGCAGCTCAGTTTCCACCTCATTTTGTGGGCAGTGTTGCACATAGGCCACCGTAGGCAGATCTGGCTCTCAAGAAAAGACAGGCTTTCTCAATAGCAAGGCTATGCTCACTGAGTCTGTACATAGTCAAAGCTTTCCTTAATTGTGGGTCAGCCACAGTGGTCAGGTATTCTGCCACTGTGTACTCTCTGTTTAGGGCCAGTCAGAGTGGTCAGGTATTCTGCCACTGTGTACTCTCTGTTTAGGGCCAGTCAGAGTGGTCAGGTATTCTGCCACTGTGTACTCTCTGTTTAGGGTCAGTCACAGTGGTCAGGTATTCTGCCACTGTGTACTCTCTGTTTAGGGCCAGTCACAGTGGTCAGGTATTCTGCCACTGTGTACTCTCTGTTTAGGGTCAGTCACAGTGGTCAGGTATTCTGCCACTGTGTACTCTCTGTTTAGGGCCAGTCACAGTGGTCAGGTATTCTGCCACTGTGTACTCTCTGTTTAGGGTCAGTCAGAGTGGTCAGGTATTCTGCCACTGTGTACTCTCTGTTTAGGATCAGTCACAGTGGTCAGGTATTCTGCCACTGTGTACTCTCTGTTTAGGGCCAGTCACAGTGGTCAGGTATTCTGCCACTGTGTACTCTCTGTTTAGGGCCAGTCACAGTGGTCAGGTATTCTGCCACTGTGTACTCTCTGTTTAGGATCAGTCAGAGTGGTCAGGTATTCTGCCACTGTGTACTCTCTGTTTAGGGCCAGTCACAGTGGTCAGGTATTCTGACACTGTGTACTCTCTGTTTAGGGTCAGTCACAGTGGTCAGGTATTCTGCCACTGTGTACTCTCTGTTTAGGGCCAGTCACAGTGGTCAGGTATTCTGCCACTGTGTACTCTCTGTTTAGGGTCAGTCACAGTGGTCAGGTATTCTGCCACTGTGTACTCTCTGTTTAGGGCCAGTCACAGTGGTCAGGTATTCTGCCACTGTGTACTCTCTGTTTAGGGTCAGTCAGAGTGGTCAGGTATTCTGCCACTGTGTACTCTCTGTTTAGGATTAGTCACAGTGGTCAGGTATTCTGCCACTGTGTACTCTCTGTTTAGTGCCAGTCACAGTGGTCAGGTATTCTGCCACTGTGTACTCTCTGTTTAGGGCCAGTCACAGTGGTCAGGTATTCTGCCACTGTGTACTCTCTGTTTAGGATCAGTCACAGTGGTCAGGTATTCTGCCACTGTGTACTCTCTGTTTAGGGTCAGTCAGAGTGGTCAGGTATTCTGCCACTGTGTACTCTCCGTTTAGGGCCAGTCACAGTGGTCAGGTATTCTGCCACTGTGTACTCTCTGTTTAGGGTCAGTCACAGTGGTCAGGTATTCTGCCACTGTGTACTCTCTGTTTAGGGTCAGTCACAGTGGTCAGGTATTCTGCCACTGTGTACTCTCTGTTTAGGGTCAGTCAGAGTGGTCAGGTATTCTGCCACTGTGTACTCTCTGTTTAGGGTCAGTCAGAGTGGTCAGGTATTCTGCCACTGTGTACTCTCTGTTTAGGGCCAGTCACAGTGGTCAGGTATTCTGCCACTGTGTACTCTCTGTTTAGGGCCAGTCACAGTGGTCAGGTATTCTGCCACTGTGTACTCTCTGTTTAGGATCAGTCACAGTGGTCAGGTATTCTGCCACTGTGTACTCTCTGTTTAGGGCCAGTCACAGTGGTCAGGTATTCTGCCACTGTGTACTCTCCGTTTAGGGCCAGTCACAGTGGTCAGGTATTCTGCCACTGTGTACTCTCTGTTTAGGGCCAAATAACATTCTACTTTGTTCTGTTTTTTTTGTTAATTCTTCCAATGTGTCAAATAATTCTCTTTTTGTTCTCTCATGATTGTGTTGTTGTCCTGGGGCTCAGTGGGGTGTGTGTTTGTGAACAGAACCCCAGGACCAGCTTGCTTAGGGGACTCTTCTCCAGGTGATGGCTTTGTTATGGAAGGTTTGGGAATCGATTCCTTTTAGGTGGTTGTGGAATTTAACCGCTCTTTTCTGGATTTTGATCATTTGCGGGTATCGGCCTAATTCTGCTCTGCATGCATTATTTGGTGTTTTACGTTGTA
The DNA here is from genome assembly GCF_029448725.1 of Salvelinus fontinalis. Taxonomy (NCBI): domain Eukaryota; kingdom Metazoa; phylum Chordata; class Actinopteri; order Salmoniformes; family Salmonidae; genus Salvelinus; species Salvelinus fontinalis. The sequence goes on from NC_074683.1 coordinate 32,585,329, forward strand.
CACGGAGGATATGTTTTGCAGAATTCTGCATGCAGAGTCTCAATTTGGTGTTTGTCCCATTTTGTGAATTCTTGGTTGGTGAGCGAACCCAATACCTCACAACCATAAAGAGCAATGGGTTCTATTACTGTTTCAAGTATTTTTATCCAGATCCTAATTGGTATGTCGAATTTTATGTTCCTTTTGATGGCATAAAATGCCCTTCTTGCCTTGTCTCTCAGATCGTTCACAGCTTTGTGGAAGTTACCTGTGGCACTGATGTTTAGGCTGAGGTATGTATCGTTTTTTGTGTGCTCTAGGTTAACAGTGTCTAGATGGAATTTGTATTTGTGGTCCTGTCAACTGAACTTTTGGAACACCATTATTTTGGTCTTTCTGAGATTGACTGTCAGGGCCCAGGTCTGACAGGATCTAGGCAGAAGATCTAGGTGCTGTTGTATGCCCTCCTTGGTTAGGGACAGAAGCACCAGATCATCAGTAGACATTTGACGTCAGATTCTAGTAGGGTGAGGCCAGGTGCTGCAGACTGTTCTAGTGCCCTTGCCAATTTGCTGATATGTAGAAGAGGGTGGGGTTTAAGCTGCATCCCTGTCTCACCCCATGGCCCTGTGGAAAGAAATGTGTGTTTTTTGCCAATTTTAAACGCACACTTGTTGTTTGTGTACATGTCTTTTATAATATTGTATGTTTTTTCCCGAACACCACTTTCCATCAATTTGTATAGCAGACCCTCAAGCCAAATTGAGTCAAAAGTGTTTTTGAAGTAAACAAAGCATGAGAAGACTTTGCCTTTGTTTTGGTTTGTTTGTTTGTCATTTAGGGTGTGTAGGGTGAATTTGTGGTCTGTAGTACGGTAATTTGTTAAACAGACAATTTTACATTTGCTCAGTACATTGTTTTCACTGAGGAAATGTACACGTCTCTCTCTCTCTTCTCCCTCACTCTCTCTCTTTTCTCCCTCTCTCTCTTTTCTCCCTCTCTCTCTCTGATCAGCACTCTTTTTCCCCTCCTGTCCTCCCCCGCTCTCCTCATATCAGTCTGTCTCCTCTCTTCACAGTAGCGTGTCTATGTTTAGTTCCCACTTCCTAATCTTAGCTCAGAGCCCAAGAGGCAAGCAGGGGCTGCTTCACTGTGCGGGGGTGTAATCTATACGTCCATGGCTGCAAAGCATGCTGAAGTGGAAGCAAACGTGTGAGTGAGTGGGTGTGTTTGTGTTGGTGTGTCTACACGTGCACTACAGTGTGAACAGGGCTGACTGGTGTTCTCAGTACATTGTGTTAATGTTCCTTCCAGCTCCTGTGTCATGAGACCCAGAACATTGTGTTAGTGTTCCCTCCAGCTCCTGTGTCATGAGACTGTCAGTCAGAAGTAAGTGAATCGGCAGAGACAGTGGGGAGGGAATACATTTATTGCTGTTAAAAAAAGCTTTTTTCCCAAACCCTCCTCCCTCCGGCACTACCCCCTAATCTAAACAGGTGCAAAGTGCACATCATATTCTGGTAGACTATCAGTGTTCAGACTGAGGTGGTGTTTCTGCAGTAATTGTTTGATGAGAATAAGAAGAGCGTCACTGAAGGCTGTTGTTGTTTTTGGTTTGTCTTGTCTTGGCTTTCTGTTCTGTTCTCCACTCCCTGTGCTGGGTTTTACAAACATAACAAACAGTCTAAGAAGCACATTTGGACAACAGTCCACACCCCTGGCTGCATTATTGATGCTATCTGAGACATAAACAAACACATGTACAGTACAATTCAAAAGTTTGGACAAACCTACTCAATCAAGGGTTTTTCTTTATTTTTACTATTTTCTACATTGTAGAATAATATTGAAGACATCAAAACTATGAAATAACACATATGGAATCATGTAGTAACCAAAAAAGTGTTGAACAAATTAAAATGTATTTTAGATTTGAGATTCTTCAAAGTTACCACCCTTTGCCTTGATGACAGTTTTGAACACTCTTGGTGTTCTCTCAACCTGCTTCACCTGGAATGCTTTTCCAACAGTCTTGAAGGAGTTCCCACATATGCTGAGCACTTACCGGCTGCTTTTCGTTCACTCTGCGGTCCAACTCATCCCAAACCATCTCAATTGGGTTGAGGTTGGGTGATTGTGGAGGTCAAGTCATCTGATGCAGCCCTCCATCTCTCTCCTTCTTGGTCTAATAGCCCTTACACAGACTGGAGGTGTGTTTTGGGTCATTGTTCTGTTGAAAAACAAATGATAGTCCCACTAAGCGCAAACCAGATGGGATGGCATATCGCTGCAGAATGCTGTGGTAGCCATGCTGGTTAAGTGTGCCTTGAATTCTAAATTAATCACTGACTGTCACGAGCAAAGCACCCCCACACCATCACAATGCCTCCATGCTTCACGGTGGGAACCACACATGCAGAGATCATTCGGTCACCTACTCTGCGTCTCACAACGACACGGCGGTTGGGGCCAAAAATCTCAAATTTAGACTCATTAGACCAAAGGACAGATTTCCACCGGTCTAATGTCCATCGCTCATGTTTCTTGGCCAAAGCAAGTCTCTTCTTATTGGTGTCCTTTAGTAGTGGTTTCTTTGCAGCAATTCGACCATACATTTTTTTTTATCTCACATGTGTAACTCTGTGCTGTTGTTTTTGTTGCACTGCTTTATCTTGGCCAACTTGTCCTCAACTGGCCTACCTGGTTAAATAAAGGTGTAATAAAAAGGACTGATTCACACAGTCTCCTCTGAACAGTTGATGTTGAGATGTGTCTGTTACTTAAACTTATCCTCTGCAGCAGAGGTAACTCTGGGTCTTCCATTCCTGTGGTGGTCCTCATCAGAGCCAGTTTCATCATAGCACTTGATGGTTTTTGAAACTGCAGTTCTTGAAATGTTCCGCATTGACTCACCTTCATGTCTTAAAGTAATGATGGACTGTCGTTTCTCTTTGCTTATTTGAGCTGATCTTGCCATAATATGGACTTGGTATTTAACAGATAGGGCTATCTTCTGTATACCACCCTTACCTTGTCACAACAGAACTGATTGGCTCAAACGCATTAAGAAGGAAAGAGATTCCACAAATTAACTTTTAACAAGGCACACCTGTTAATTGAAATGCATTCCAGGTGACCATCTCATGAAACTGGTTGAGAGAATGCCAAGAGTGTGCAAAGCTGTCATCAAGGCAAAGGGTGGCTACTTTGAAGAATCTCAAATATAAAATATATTTTGGTTACTACATGATTCCATATGAGTTATTTCATAGTTTTGATGTCTTCACTATTATTCTACAAGGTAGAAAATAGTACAAATAAAGAAAAACCCTGGAATGAGTAGGTGTGTCCAAACTTTTGAATTGTACTGTATGTATGCAATCTCATGCACGTGCACACACACACGCACAGGCACATGTTCACACACACACATGCACGCACGCACGCACGCACGCACGCACACACACACAGGCACATGTAAACGCACACACACACACTCACACACGGGCACATGTACACACACGCACAGGCACATGTAAACACACACACACACACATGGGCACATGTACACACACATGGGCACATGTACACACGCATGGGCACATGTACACACACACGCACAGGCACATGTACACACACCTGCACAGTGAAGCAGCCCCTACTTTCCTCTGGGGCTCTGAGGTTAGATTAGACATTAGAAAGTGGGAGCTAGAAATAAACGTGTTACTGTGAAGGGAGCAGGCAGAGTGATATGAGGGCAGTCGGGGCAGGAGCGCGTCCTCCCCTATGCTCCTCCTCCTCTTCCCCATCCTCCCTCTCTCCTCCTTGCTGTCTGGGCTATTTTTATCAGGCAGCATCCAAATTTAGCAGGAGCTGTGGGGACACAGCCAGTCAGGGAGAGCCCCTACCTTCCCCCATGCTATTTTTAGCTCCAGCACACACTCCAAAACGCTGCACGCTGCTATTCCTGTCTCGTTGAGTTTGACTCTGCTGCATACAGCCAGCCAAGTGTGTGTGTACGGAAGGGTGGATGTGTTTTTAAGAAGCGAGAGCCTGAGCTAGGGTGAGTAGTGTTTATGCATACAGTGCATGATGTGCCCTTTGAAGGTGAATGTACCCTCAGGCTAGATCAGAACCAAGCCCTTCAGAGCTTTATACTGCAGCACTAGGAAATAACAGAGACAAGAGAGGGACTCCATTTTGTTACTGGTATCACCACTCTCACACAGAGACAAGAGAGGGACCCCATTTTGTTACTGGTATCACCACTCTCACACAGAGACAAGAGAGGGACCCCATTTTGTTTTTGGTCTCACCACTCTCACACAGAGACAAGAGAGGGACCCCATTTTGTTTCTGGTCTCACCACTCTCACACAGAGACAAGAGGGACTCCATTTTGTTACTGGTCTCACCACTCTCACACAGAGACAAGAGAGGGAACCCATTTTGTTTCTGGTCTCACCACTCTCACACAGAGACAAGAGAGACTCCATTTTGTTTCTGGTCTCACCACTCTCACACAGAGACAAGAGAGGGAACCCATTTTGTTTCTGGTCTCACCACTCTCACACAGAGACAAGAGAGGGAACCCATTTTGTTACTGGTCTCACCACTCTCACACAGAGACAAGAAGGACTCCATTTTGTTACTGGTCTCACCACTCTCACACAGAGACAAGAGGGACTCCATTTTGTTACTGGTCTCACCACTCTCACACAGAGACAAGAGAGACTCCATTTTGTTACTGGTCTCACCACTCTCACACAGAGACAAGAGGGACTCCATTTTGTTACTGGTCTCACCACTCTCACACAGAGACAAGAGGGACTCCATTTTGTTACTGGTCTCACCACTCTCACACAGAGACAAGAGGGACTCCATTTTGTTACTGGTCTCACCACTCTCACACAGAGACAAGAGAGACTCCATTTTGTTACTGGTCTCACCACTCTCACACAGAGACAAGAGGGACTCCATTTTGTTACTGGTCTCACCACTCTCACACAGAGACAAGAGGGACTCCATTTTGTTACTGGTCTCACCACTCTCACACAGAGACAAGAGGGACTCCATTTTGTTACTGGTCTCACCACTCTCACACAGAGACAAGAGAGACTCCATTTTGTTACTGGTCTCACCACTCTCACACAGAGAGACACACAAGTGCGCATGCAGGCACACAGACGAACCCGTCCCTTCTCACTCTATTGATCAAACAAACCAGGTAGAGCTGTAGGCTGGTGTAATGAATTAATATCATGACTTTTCTTTTTATTGAGGGAAATATTACAATTAACAATGTACTAGTGTCTGTGTGCATGTGTGTATGTGTGTGTGTGTGTGTGTGTGTGTGTGCACGTGTGTGTGTGTGTGTGTGCATGTTTTTACTGCATGTGTGTGTGTGTGTTTAGCAGCGTATGCATGCCTGCGTTGCAGGTCGACTCACGTCAGCTCCGTGACCCTCTCTGAGGTTATAGGTCAGATCATGTTGTATCTCAGAGATGAACTTCTGGGCGTACTCTGGGTAGAGCCGGAGAACCTCCCTCAGTCCCTTCAGACTGATGTACTGCAGGTCACAGTAGGTCAGAGCCTTCACGTTGGCATTGGTCTTAATCACCTGCTTCTTGGTCAGGGAGTCACTGCCGATCAGGTCCCCTTTACCTGAGGGGTGGGAGGGAACACACACACACACACACACACACACACACACACACACACACACACACACACACACACACACACACACACACACACACACACACACCTGTTAGTCTCTTTGAAACCATCACAGGCAGTCTGTGCTTTAGACTGAGTTTTTGTAATTATTCCAGCATCAGACATTTTATATGAGCCTATTAGTGTCTCATAACATAAAAGAACATGAAAGGGTCGGCAGTGGAGATGGTGTGTACGGTGGTTATTTATGTGTGTAGGTTTGATGCAGTCATTAAACAGCTCAGTTAAGTTATTCAGGTATATTGCGTACATCACAGGAGGTTGGTGGGACCTTTTATTGGGGAGAACCGGCTCGTGGTAATGACTGGAGCGGAATCAGTGGAATGGTATCAAATACATCAAACACAGGGTTTCCAGGTCATTGATGCCATTCCATTTGCTCCGTTCCGGATGTTATTATGAGCCGTTCTCCTGTGTACATGTTTACAGTATGGATAATGATTATCAGTAGTAGTGGCCTCAGGTCATAATGGCTTCCCATACGTAATTGGGGGGCTCTTTGTTTCATTGCACTAAATAAATGATGAAAATGTACTCCTGTGTTTGTGTGTGTCTATCTGTGTCTGTGTTAATCTTTTACCTCCCCTGTCTCGTCTCTACCTCTGTGTTAACCCTTTACTTCCTCTGTCTCCTCTCTACCTCTGTGTTAACCCTTTACCTCCTCTGTCTCCTCTCTACCTCTGTGCTAACCCTTTAACTCCCCTGTCTCCTCTCTACCTCTGTGTTAACCCTTTACCTCCCCTGTCTCCTCTCTACCTCTGTGCTAACCCTTTACCTCCCCTGTCTCCTCTCTACCTCTGTGTTAACCCTTTACCTCCCCTGTCTCCTCTCTACCTCTGTGCTAACCCTTTACCTCCCCTGTCTCCTCTCTACCTCTGTGCTAACCCTTTACCTCCCCTGTCTCCTCTCTACCTCTATGTTAACCCTTTACCTCCCCTGTCTCCTCTCTACCTCTGTGCTAACCCTTTACCTCCTCTGTCTCCTCTCTACCTCTGTGTTAACCCTTTACCTCCTCTGTCTCCTCTCTACCTCTGTGCTAACCCTTTACCTCCCCTGTCTCCTCTCTACCTCTGTGTTAATCTTTACCTCCCCTGTCTCCTCTCTACCTCTGTGCTAACCCTTTACCTCCCGTCTCCTCTCTACCTCTGTGCTAACCCTTTACCTCCCCTGTCTCCCCTCTACCTCTGTGCTAACCCTTTACCTCCTCTGTCTCCTCTCTACCTCTGTGCTAACCCTTTACCTCCCCTGTCTCCTCTCTACCTCTGTGTTAATCTTTACCTCCCCTGTCTCCTCTCTACCTCTGTGCTAACCCTTTACCTCCCCTGTCTCCTCTCTACCTCTGTGTTAATCTTTACCTCCCCTGTCTCCTCTCTACCTCTGTGCTAACCCTTTACCTCCTCTGTCTCCTCTCTACCTCTGTGTTAACTCTTTACCTCCTCTCTGTCTCCTCTCTACCTCTGTGCTAACCCTTTACCTCCCCTGTCTCCTCTCTACCTCTGTGCTAACCCTTTACCTCCCCTGTCTCCTCTCTACCTCTATGTTAACCCTTTACCTCCCCTGTCTCCTCTCTACCTCTGTGCTAACCCTTTACCTCCTCTGTCTCCTCTCTACCTCTGTGTTAACCCTTTACCTCCCCTGTCTCCTCTCTACCTCGGTGTTAATCTTTACCTCCCCTGTCTCCTCTCTACCTCTGTGCTAACCCTTTACCTCCCCTGTCTCCTCTCTACCTCTGTGTTAACCCTTTACCTCCTCTGTCTCCTCTCTACCTCTGTGCTAACCCTTTACCTCCCCTGTCTCCTCTCTACCTCTGTGTTAATCTTTACCTCCCCTGTCTCCTCTCTACCTCTGTGCTAACCCTTTACCTCCTCTGTCTCCTCTCTACCTCTGTGTTAACTCTTTACCTCCTCTCTGTCTCCTCTCTACCTCTGTGTTAACCCTTTACCCCCCCCTGTCACCTCTCTACCTCTGTGCTAACCCTTTACCTCCCCTGTCACCTCTCTACCTCTGTGCTAACCCTTTACCTCCCGTCTCCTCTCTACCTCTGTGCTAACCCTTTACCTCCTCTGTCTCCTCTCTACCTCTGTGTTAACCCTTTACCTCCCCTGTCTCCTCTCTACCTCTGTGTTAACCCTTTACCTCCCCTGTCACCTCTCTACCT